>NW_020664444.1:12603736-12651644 GCF_002925995.2 Terrapene triunguis | reverse complement strand
CCCTCCCCCGGCGGCCAGAGCGCCGGGGGCAAGGCCGCGAGCCCCGGTGGGGGCTCGGCTCTCCCGCCCCTCCCCCGGCGGCCAGAGCGCCGGGGGCAGGGCGGCGAGAGGGCGGCAAGCCCCGGCTGGGGCTCGGCTCGGCTCGGCTCTCCCCCCGGCGGCCAGAGCGCCGCGCCGCCCCCCTCCAGGTGCCGCCCCAAGCACCAGCTTGGGTGCTTGGTGCCTGGAGCCGGCCCTGGGGGCCATGTTGTAAAATCCTAGACAGCACTTTGAAAATGTAGGAATCACATAGGTGAGGTAGAAGAACAGACACAAATGCGTCAAATTTATTTATTGTACTAGTAATTTTTCTTACATTCGGAATGATTCTTTTTTTTTGTGTGGCCATTTTTGGGAAAGTGAATGTGCTTCCATTGCTATTCTCAAATCCAATGTTTGCAAAAATAGATGGATATACTAAATTATGTCCCAGATAAGGTTTCTCCATATTGTTTCGATGATTGAAAGAAAAAATGTCACTGTTGGGCTCGCTTGCCAGAAGAGAATTTTTTGAAATTGTCAACAGATCCTAGAATCAATACCATGTTTTTGGCAGAACAGCTATACTGGCAACACTGCTCTATCTGTGGTTTTAAAAGCAACTTTTAATATGTTCTTCCATCTGGTTCAGACACAGAATACTGGCTAGAGATCTGTGCAGGGGGGAAAAAAAAGGTTACAGACACTTTTTTTTTTTTTTTTTGGCAGCAAGGTAAACAGCACAGTGAAAAAAGGAAACAACAACACTGTCAAAAGTGCTTCTTTTAATATCTCATTTCTGCCCTGGTGTCTAGTAAAAGGGCAGGCGGTACCTGCACAGCAGACTGAACTAGGACCCAGAATGTTACAGAAAACATTATAAAGTAAAAAAAAGATCCTGAAATACCTTGAAGCAAAGGACATGATGATGTCTGTATAAAGATAAAATGTGCATCAACCAAACCCGGATCATCAAAAATTTGGATAATCTGGAGAGCGGGAAAGTGTGAGGCTGCAGAGCCATCTAGCAGCCACAGGAGCGATCGCCTACTTTTGGACCTGTGTGCGCTGGTTGTTTGGTTAATATGGACAGCCAGATAATGAAGGGTCGGATAAATGGGGTTCTACTGTATAGTTTTATTGTTAGTATTATTAATTCTTTGTATTACAGTTGCATCTAGGAACTCCAGCCAAGACTGGGGCCCATTGTTCTAGGCACTGTACAAATAAACAGTGAGAGACAATCTTTACCTTGAAGAACTTACAGTCTAAATAGATAAGACAGATCAAGGGTGGGAAAGGAAACTGGCCCAGAGACTTGACATGAGGACTCAAAAAAATCACAGCAGGTCAGTGACAGAACCAATAATAGAACCCATGTCTCCTGAGTCTGAGTTAATACCCTGCCCATTGGACCACGCTGCCTCTTCTAGTATTTTTTGTTACTTTTCATTCAAGATGCCGCAAGCAGCATTATACTGGGAAGATTTGTAGTTGATTTTGAATAGATCCCTTTATAGTGCAGCTATTAAGTTACTGGTATTAGTGAGACTGCAAAATATTATGTTTTGACTCTAAAAATGTAGCTAGTAGTAGTAGTGATGTTGAGAACTTAATGTGTTCCTTCCTGTAGCAACAAAGAAGAGCCAGCTAGCTGGTAGGCATCCAAGACCAAAGGCGATTTGTATGATTTCTAACACACTGTCAATGTACTTTGCCTACATATATGAACAGGAGAAAAGATGGGAGTAGAATAGCCTCACAAGAAAAAAGTATAATCCATTTTCTTCCTTCCCAGTGTATTCTCTTTTATTCCACAAAAGCCCTTCAGAATTTTGCCTGTCTTATCTGCATCCTGGGATGAATATGCTGCAATGTACTACCTGGGTGATGTGCTGAAGTCTTTCTGTCCAGATGTCAATCTTTTTCGACACATAATTCTGATCACCCTGATGGCCAAGAACAGCAGTGACAGCGTGTACAGTAATGGGAGAGAAGAGAAGAAAATAACTAACATTCTTTCCCTCCCATGAAGAACATCTTGGGGGATGTGTGTGAGTGAGGAAGGAAGGGGGCCCCTTTGTTGGCATGAATATAACTCAAAAAGCCAACTGCAGGCAGGATCATTTACAAATGCTGCCAGTAATGTCTCATTTATACAAATACTTCATAATGATCAGATGAAGGATACATTACCAGCCTCAGGAAAAGCATAATAAGGTCTCGTTTTCTTTTTCCACCCTCTCTCCTTCCCCCACATATTACCACAATGTCACAAACTGTCTGATTCCTGTATTAAAATACTCCTGGTGGGGTCTGATACCTAGCTTGTCTGGGACTGATTGCTTCTTTTGGCAGTTTCTAACTGATCAGGGTTTTTTGGGGGGGTTGGTTTCACTTTATGTTCTAAAACTTTTTGTTAGCCTTTTTTTCCCCCAGTTAGTTTGGGATCCAGAGGAGGAATGATGTAGCAGCTTTGCACATAAGAGCAAAACTGAAAATAATTTGTTTTAAACCACATACTGTACTGGTCTGGACTGACTCCAGGTGCTCAAATATAACTGTTTTCTTCCTTCATTTCTCCACTTCAATAATTTTTAAATCAAGATGGTGTGGTCTCTTTTAGGCTTTAGGGCTATATCCACAAAAGGACTTAGGCGCTTAACTGCCACTTTAGTGGCAAAGTCCAAAATTTAGACCCTCAAAACCTCTGCCCAGCTGCTGTGGGAACTTAATTTTCCACTGGTAAAGTCTCTGCTGCTAATTCTGTGCGAATTTAAGTTTCCACTGGTAAAGTTACCATGGCGCAAAAACTTCTGTCAATGGGCACACACAAAAGTGCCTAAGTCCTGATTCCCCTGAGCTGCTTGGCACCTAAGCTCTGGTAGGTTTCTCAAACTAGGTGTCGTCTCCTCCCCCGCACCACTAGTGGGTTCAAGTCCCTGCTCCAAATCAAGTGGGGATTTGAATCTGGATCTCCCTTAACCTGCCCTAACAACTGGGCTATTGTGTATAAGGGGCCAGGGGGGCACCAGCACCTTTTCCTGCATTTTTTTCATGAGGAAGGGCTGACCTGGTTTAGGCACCTAACTCCAGGAGGGTTCATGGCTGTCAATCCTGAACAGAGTCTGGGCCAGAGTAAGGCACCAAAGTCCCTTTGAGGGTTGGAGCTTAGAATTGTATAAATGAGACATGCCTCTTCTCGGCATTTCGTATTGGTTAGTTTAAGCAGTTCCCCATTCAGCTTGCTGGCTTCTGTGAATCCTATTTTTAGGTGCCTATCTCATCCTATGCATTATATAGGGAGTCTGGGCACCTAACTCAGGCCGTGAATTCCACTGGGTGGCAGGGTGCCTAAATGTTGGGCATTACAAGATTGTGCCTAAAGTCCCTTTGTGGATTTAGCCCTAAGTATTACATTGGATAAGATGTTACCTAGTACTCTCTGGAAGACAGATTTAAGATGTCTACAAAATTTGACAGTCAAATGGAGGGATCTGAGCAGCCTTTATAATCTGATAAGATTACAATTGCCAGCTGTGAGAACAATAGTTTGACAACTAGTGATTTTCCAGTCAGAAGGTCAAGAGAGTCCCATCAGTCTGGAATATGACCAATTTCACTGGGTATTTCTGCAAACCTGTAAAAGGACATGTACCAGAGTGGATAAAGGTAGAGGTATATCCGAAGGTCCTGATCTTACTCAAATTATATCAGTTTTACATCTCCCATGATTTCAGTGGTGCAGGATCAGACTTGAAGTGATTATAGTTAGAGAGTGTGTAGGGTGGGAATAGTGGAGGGGGGAATGAGAGAATCTACTAGAAGCTGTTATGAATAAGTCAAATATTCATTAAAAGATAAAATATATAGTCATCTGAGCCTTGCTACTTTGAGCAGAAAAACGTGCAGTGCTTAAGAATATCAACCAATTATAACTTTTGCTTAGGAAATACTGAGGTCATGTTTTTGTGCCTAGTGAACCTGGAAGTGTTGTCAGAAGAAAAAACATTAAACTCGAGGATGAAAATTCATCAATGAAACTTCCTGAGAAGGGAAACAGGAACGAACAACTTGGAGAAGAATTTGGACTCTGACGCGCTGGATGAGTGATTTTGCTTTGATGTAGCTAGGATGACAAAGTATCAATTTATGGCTTGATAGATTTCACTGGAAGTTTATCATCAGCTCCCTATGAGCTATCTGACAGCAATAGGTAGGGTGCAGCTGGCACCATAAAGAGGTGTGTCACCCAGCTGAGCCCTTAATCAACAACACTGTTGAAAATTTAGTGTTTCATCTTGACCAGATGTTTTTAATATAGCTTTGGTTTGTGTATTGCGGCACTATTCTCACCTTAGTAACGAGCTATCCGACTTTTATTGCCAACAAGCTACAAAGTACTCCTCCTCTCCAGTTCCAGCCTCTAACCCTTGATATGAGTGATTTCTTCTGGGAATAGGTAGGAGAACTGATATTTATCAACACTGATACAATCCTTAGACACTTGGGCAGCTCTGAAGTTTCTGGGATTTTTGTTTTTTGAATAGGTCCACGGTTACTATTCTAATTGTTGATAGATAACTGGAGATATTTTAAAATCTAAATAAACAAAGTGCATAGAAACAATTTAAAAAGTCTATCCAAGGCTCTAGACACCTTAACATCACAATAAATCCCAGCAGCATTATAGAATCACTTTACAGAAGTGACTCCCTTTCACACTTACAGAAACTCCTTTCTACCCCCTTCATCATTATGGGAAGCATGCTCTCAGCCCTCTCCAAAAACCCAGTCGAACAGATGGCTTTTACACCATGCCTAAAAGATCACCAAATTTGGGCTATTTTGGACTAAGGGTGGAAGCAAGCTCCAGAGTCTCAGGGCCTTCACAGAGAGCGACCTGCCATCCATCCCATCTCTTACATAATGAGGGGGGATTCAGGTCCTCCCTACTGACTGCAGCTGTGGCAGTATGGAATGAGGAGAGAGGTGACTCCTCAGGTAGATCAGTTCTAAGCCATTTAGGCTTTTATTGTTCATAACTAATAACTTGGACTCCACTTGGAGATCAGTAATTCACCCTACTGTTTGTGAAGACAGATTTCTTAAAGCTGACAAACACAATTGCCAATAAAGAATAATCTAAATGTACCTGATATCTGAGAGCCCTCTCTCAGATCTTACCATTTCATGCAATGCCACATACCTGGCAAAATCTTCTACTGTACTGGGGCATGAGTGTTCAGGACAGCATCAGTTTTTCTCCCTAATATGCTGTGATAGGCACGGTGCAGCTGAGATTAGATTTCTGCCCCAACAATTTATGCTTGGGGAAACCGATTAACCAATTACTGCTTCCTGCGATGGCTCCCATTCCAATTTCATTTTATTCATCTAAAAGAAACAACTTTTACTTTTTGGCATCATCATATTAATAATGAATGTGTGAAGCGGGAGTCTAATTTTATTAAGCATCTTGTTTTATTTTTAAAAAACATGTCTTGTTATTTTAACTTTGGCCGGGAGGTCATGATGGCTCCCTGGAGCTAACCAATTAATAATCATTGTCAACTGCATTTTACATTTTAATTTTGGCTTTGTTCGACTAGCCTCGACTCTTCCCTGCAGCTAGGAAGCTACTCTCCACTATATTTTCAATGTTTGGGTTTTGGCTGAGAAGTCTTCACACTTCCCAGGAGCCAGAGAGAATTGTTCATTCTTTAAAAGTTTGTCTCATATTTTGTGACAAAAAGATATGAAATCATGCACAAATCCCATTGTGTTTCTCTCATGTCAAGAGCAAAACTAATTTGAGTGGAGAAAGGTGGGTAGGGGATAAAAGGTGTGTGCTAGAATAAATAGAAAACAATCTGGTCTACAATACCTGACCTGTGAAAAACCTTCACGACCAAAGGTGTGGAGGGCCTGTAGTGTATCAGCTCTGGAGACTAAGATGTAACAGTTGTGCTCCGTGGATCTTGAATAGGCATCATAAATAAAAACCCGAATGAGATCTCATGTGAATAAAATTGGACTGATCTATAAAATCTAGCATCAAGGAATAATAACCAATAGCTAGGATATTTTGGTAGGTTTTGCATATGACACCAATCTGTAATGTTAACTGACTTAAAGCATTTTCCTGAGTTATAGTGATGATAATAATGCACTGATAATAATGCTTGTTATCTTGGAGAAGGGTATTCCAGTCAGTTTTATTACTCTGTTTTTATAGTGACTTGAAAAAAGGAAAGTATTCTATGTTTTCTTCATGTTGTATGACTAGACACAGGTGATCCTATGAGGTGCTCAGCACCCACAACTTCAATGGGAATTGAGGTGCCCAGTAACTTGCAGGATCAGTCCTAATCTAGGTTGGCCTCATGCTGCATATTTCTTCTGTTTCTGCACCTCTCTATGAGATCTTGCAAGTTTAATAACGGTCTTTTCACTTTTTCAATTAAAAAAAAATCATTTGGCACACCAGAGCTGGATCCTGGGTCTTCCACCTCCCATCTGAGTGCTCTAACTACCACCCTCCAGAGTCATCTTCACGCTTGCTTTCTCTCTCTGGTCCACTGAGTCTTTCATTAAATACCCACAGTGGAACGGTTTCAACAGAAAAGACTGAGAGCGCCCCACATCAGAATATCTCAAAGTCCAGTGGCTAGGGCACTCATTTGAGAGGTGGCAGATCCCTGTTGCAGGTGCAGGGGAGACTTGAACCAGGGGTCTCCCACATCCCAGGAAAGTACCCTAACCACTTAGCTAAAAATTATGAGGGAGGGCCTCCTCTCCCTCTGACCCCTCCCCATTTTGTGTACTCTGAGCTACAGGGGAGGTCTGAGAATGCATACCGAATCGGGCATTGAAGGAAGCTAGCTGGAGGAATGCCTATCTTCCTCCAGTTCATACACCGCTCTGGGGCTTAGGCGTGGGGCTGCAGCACGAATGTGCAGAGGGAACGTTGAAAAAATTCAGGCAATGAGCGATTTTAGGGCTATGTAGCAGCTGAGCAGGATTTTTGTGAATCCTAGAGGTGCCTAATTCTGGGATTTAGGCTTCTAAAGTGGCAGTTAGGCACCTACGTCTTTTGTGACTTTACCCTTATTGGACAGTATATAAAGCAGGTGGAATATGGAAGTCAACTAGCAAACGTATCTAATGACTACATTCAATATACTGTAATAAATTGCCAAGAAAATTCATTTATGCCAAATTATATTTTGCTGGAAATGAGAGTCATTAAGAAAGGATGCATTCAATTTTTGGAATTAAGTTTGAAAATTAAGCAGTTTCTTGACAGGAAAGAGAATTAGGCAGAGAAACGAACTATTTTGGTCAAAGTATTTCTGGGTTTAACACCTGTAATGTATTTCCCCCCATCTGAGGAAGCACTTACTGCAGATGGTCAACCTCACTGTTAATACATTTTTACAACCATTATATTTTATCTGAGAAGACTTATGATGAGCTTTAAAGATCTTACTGAAGTGAAAAAAAATACAAGTAAACTAGGGCTTGAAAAATTCCATTCACCAGCAGTGAATGGGAAGCCTTCCTTGGCAAGCATGGAGGCTTTAAAGTAAACTCCTTTATAATTATGAAGATAATCCTGCAAACATGAACTAATGTAGTACTGTTTTACCTAATCTGCACACAGACCACTCCAGTGCTTCTGCTCCTGCTCATAGATTTGCCAAGCAGCAAAAAAGTGAAATTAACAAGATTCTGGTCAGTTTCACTATACTACTTAGAACCCTGTAAGCAACATTGAAACTTTTCAAGTCAGGTTAATTTTACAAGGTTGTTGCTGTAAAAAGCTATGGAAGGTTTTATGGAAAAGCACCATTACTATGTCTTGATGAAGAAGGAGGACATTATTATTAAAAATAGTAACAGAAATCCACTTAATGGAGGGTAGTTGGCTGTATTATAATTTTCACAGTTGATTCTGGACTCAATAGATGTCATATCCAAGGGACTTAAGATTTTGTGTTAATGATACTATTAAATATAGTATTTTCCCCAAAGAGAATGTTTGAACCAAAAGATTGTGTAAATATTTTGACAGCTTTGCTTCACACAGACATAAGGGTAGGAGTGCAGGGAGGCGGGGGGTGGGTTTCAAAGTAAATCGCTCTGCAGCTTTTACTGAAATATGCTTTGAGATTTGTAGTTGTGACCCTCCATAAAATAAATCAAAGTTCCAGAGAGGAGCAGGAATTGATTACAAACTGTAAAGCAGGATTAAAGTTTCTTATTCTATTTCTCCCTTTTTGTAAATTGAATGACCATTTATGATTATGGAGATTACAGGAAGAAGTCTCTTGCTTGAGCCATAAACTAAATAGAATGATGGGCAGATTTAACAAGATGCAAACAGCTACTGATTCTGACAGCAACTTAACAGGGGCAAGTGCAACAGCCTCTGCAGCTTTTCCCTTTCTTTCTTAAGACATACATTAGGGTTAAGCAAATGGTTCAGTGAGCTAATCCAAACCTGCTCCAGACAAAAGGTAGATTGGTTTTATCTAAAAGAATATTAATGACTGTATCTTAAAAGGTTTGTTTCAGATAAACATCCACAAGTCTGACTGCTTCTCTGAACCTCATATGAATGAGATGAACCCCTGAAGCCCACAAAATTTGACTGGAAAATCTCACAACAGGTGAGGTTCTGATGCTTCTTTCTTCTGACTGGGTTGGAAACATCACAGAACAATTGCAAGATCTCAGAACTTCTGCTTCCTGTCCCAGCTAGAACCCAGAAGCTCACAGACTCATAATTAGAAAATGCTGGGGGGGGCGGCGGGGAATGGGGAAGGGAGACACGTGTGTGCGTTTGAGGGAGTTAATTCCATATTTCAGATAATTCTCTTTCGCTTGCTTCTGGAAATGAGCAAAGGTTTGGTTGTATTCTTTGGAGGTGGGGAGGAATTCTTATTTTCTCTCTAAACTAATTCAGCACTAGTCATATTATTCATTATTCTTTTACCAGTATTATCATAGCTTAAAGTAGATGCAGTTGCCCAAGACTGCAGACCTGGTCCCCAAAAATACAGAGCTATGAGATGGGTCAGTCATTTGTCAGGGGGCAGTTACAGAGTAACCATCTTCACCTTCAGCACTTTCTCTTTTCTTTTCAGGACACGATGCTACTAAAAATAGGACTGTAATTCTCACATGTGTGTCTATTTCAAGTTGGAAATTTATCTAATGAGTTCAATCAGGTTTCTCTTCTGACATTTTAACTCTTAACATCCAAAATACTTGACATGTGCCTAATTGAAACACCATATAGAAAGAGAGAGGACAACCTGTTAGGATAGAGATGGCTGGGATTTTTGATTATATGATTTTGGCTACCTGGAAGTCCTCATCAGTGTCCAGAATGCTATAGGTGTGGTTGAGGTAATTCATGGGATCCTTGATAAAAATAGATATCTGACAATAGCACAGAACTGCTTACAGTTGTTACTTTTGGCTTCAAGTTTTCCAACGAAGCAGTAACTAATAATAGGGGGGGGGGGGACAAAACAAAAACACCAATTTGTTGGATTTAGTTTTTGTCTGATAGCAAATTTCCCTTCAGATAAAGAGACTGACTGAATTAGCCTCAGCATCAGGATTTATATACACACCTGTTGAAATAACAAATTTAAGATCCTAGGAAGTTTGGGGAGGTATATTCAATTTCACCTGTCAACAGCAGGTCAAACCAAATGGCATTAAGTTCAAAATAACCTTGCTGGCTGGATAAGTGGCAAGAGAGGCCAGTTCACCAGGTACTTAACATTGAGAATCCTGGATTAAATTAGATCAGCTGGAGCAGAAAGCTCATTTGCTCAGCACCAGAGAAAAAGGTCAGGAAAAGGTCTAAATTTTGATAGCACTGGTTCCTTACAAAGCTCACAGTGAAACTCAAAGAGACTTGGTGGATTTACATAATTACTCAGATTTTTTTCTCACTGGGGTTTTGTAGGATGGAGCCCATGATGTTTTGTTTATTTTTTAGTACGTCACAATACAAAAATGAAACTAATTAAAAAGAAAATTAAAAGGTTCCCATGCATCACAAAAGTTCACGATATTGATCCCAAAGATGTAATTGACACAAACGTAACACGATACCAGGGCCAGTGTCATTGCTAGATCTGTATCAATGCAGATTTTCGTGCAGGTGCTGGGCAGTGGAAAATCCAGTAGGAGTTGAGGCTTTGGCAGCACAGAGTAGCTGCCACCTCTGTTGGGCTGGAGAGGAGCATGAAGGGGCCTGCACAGCTCCCAAAGTGAGCGGTGCTGGATAGGAAGGTGGTGTAGCCTGGACAGCGAAGGGAAAGTGCTGGTTTTGCCCAGGTTCTGAGACGCTTCGCCAGGTTTGAGAGCCGGGGCTCCAGCTCAAGTGGAAACATCTACATTGTTATGTTTTATCATAGAATCATAGGACTGGAAGGGACCTCAAGAGATCATCTAGTCCAGGGGTTCTCAACCTTTTTCTTTCTGCGGCCCCCCCAACATGCTATAAAAACTCCATGGCCCACCTGTGCTACAACTAGTTTTCTGCATATAAAAGCCAGGGCCAGCATTAGGGGTTAGCAAGCAGGGCAATTGCCTTGGGCCCCATGCCACAGGGTCGCTGCGAAGCTAACTTTCTTTGGCTTCGGCTTCTGCCCCAAGTGACAGGGCTCAGGGCCCCAGGCTTCATCCCCATGCAGTGCGGCTTTGGCTTTTTGCCCTGGGCCCCAGAGAGTCTAATGCTGGCCATGCCTGGAGGATCCCCTGAAACCTGCTCACGGCCCCCCGGGGGCCCCAGACCCCTGGTTGAGAACCATTGATCTAGTCTAGTCCCCTGCATTCGTGGCAGGACTATTATCTAGACCATCCCTGACAGATGTTTGTCCAACCTGCTCTTAAAAATCTCCAATGATGGAAATTCCACAACCTGCCTAGACAATTTATTCCAGTGCTTAACTACCCTGACAGTTAGGAAGTTTTTCCTAATGTCCAACCTAAACCGCTCTTTCTGCAATTTAAGCCCGTTGCTTCTTGTCCTATCCTCAGAGGTTAAGGAGAACAATTTTTCTCCCTCCTCCTTGTAGCAACCTTTTATGTACTTGAAAACTATTATCATGTCCCTTTCAGTCTTCTCTTCTCCAGAATAAACAAACCCAATTTTTTCAATCTTTCCTCACAGGTCATGTTTTCTAGATCTTTAATAATTTTTGTTGCTCTTCTCTGGACTTTCTCCAATTTATCCACATCTTTCCTGAAATTGCCACCCAGAACTGGACACAATACTCCAGTTAAGGCCGTATCAGTGCAGAGTAGAGCAGAAGAATTACTTCTCGTATCTTGCTTACAACTCCTGCTAATACATCACAAAATATCTGTTTTTTGAAATAGCGTTACACTGTTGACTCCTGTTTAGCTTGCGATCCATTATGACCCGCAGATCCCTTTCCGCAGTATTCCTTCCTAGGCAATCATTTTCCATTTTGTGTGTGCGCAACTGACCGTTCCTTCCTAAGTGAAGTAGTTTGCATTTGTCCTTATTGAATTTCATCCTTTTTATTTCAGACCATTTCTCCAGTTTGTCCAGATCATTTTGAATTTTAATCCTATCCTCCAAAGCACTTGCAACCCCTCCCAGCTCGGTATCGTCTGCAAACTTTTTAAGTGTACTCTCTATCAGGGCCGGCGCAACCCATTAGGCAACCTAGGCAGTCGCCTAGGGCGCTACAATTTGGGGGGCGGCGACTGCGGCGGTATTTCGGTGGTGGGACCTTCCGCTGCCTCTGTGGGGGGCGGCATTTCGGAGCAGGACCTTCCGCCGCCTAGGGCGGCATAAAAGCTGGTGGCGCTCCTGCTCTCTATGCCATTATCTAAATCATTGATGAAGATACTGAACAGAACCAGACCCAGAACTGATCCCTGCGAGACCCCACTCATTATGCCCTTCCAGCTTGACTGTGAACCACTGATAACTACTCTCTGGGAATGATTTTTCCAACCAGTTCTGCACCCACTTTACAGTAGCGCCATGTAGGCTGCATTTCCCTAGTTTATGAGACAGTCATGTAAGACAGTATCAAAAGCCTTACTAAAGTCAAAATATACCACATCTACTGTTCTCTCTTCCCCCCCTCACCCCGCTCCCATCCACAACGCTTGTCCCCATAGTGAGAGCCTGAGTCAGTTGACCAGGACTCTGACATTTGCTGCAGCTTTTTTTTTTTTTTTGTGTGTGCTGTCTAGCTGTACCCTGAGTGGCAGCTTGTGGATTAAAGCATCTGGCCCTCCCTCTTGGTGAATCCTCCTGAGGCACAGCCTGAACTATTGATTCACTGCCAGTGTAGTTAGGGGTGGACAAAGAAACAAGATATACACATGCCATGAGCCCAAAAAACAAGGAGTGTAGATGTTAATGTGTCTGTAGCACTGCAGCAAAACATGTTATACTACAAATGGAAAGAGCAGCTACTCCATCATGTAGTTACTAATCCTTCTAAAACAACAGTTGTACAACAGCTGCACAATATTCCTGCAGCAGGACATTTTGAGGTTAGGAAAACACTGGCGTGGGTCCAAAAGCAGTTCATTGTGTCAGCTGCCACCAAGACACAGAAAACGGAATCCAAGTGCAGTGCCTACATCTATAGGGATAGAAAATAAACAAGTGGTTTGCAGTTTAACATCTTGATGAAATGGGAAAAAGCTGTGTGCTACTCCCTACCACGACAGGAGTGTAAGATGACATTCATCTGGTCCTCAATGTACAGTTTTGAAAATCAGATTAAGAGGAGAAGACTATCATCCAACAAGCTATATATATTAATGTGTAAACCCAT
The DNA here is from genome assembly GCF_002925995.2 of Terrapene triunguis. NCBI lineage: Eukaryota > Metazoa > Chordata > Testudines > Emydidae > Terrapene > Terrapene triunguis. The sequence goes on along the minus strand of NW_020664444.1, from coordinate 12,638,772 downwards.
CTCTGATTACTTCAAGCCAGGACTGTACGTGACTACTAGAGCCACATTGAAATGGGAAGTAATTACTGTTCAAACAGCCAAGGGGTTGAGGTAATATCTTTTATTGGACCAATTTCTTCAGTTGGTGAAAGAGACAAGCTTTCGAGCTTACACAGAGCTCTTATTCAAGTCTGAACTGTGTAAGCTCAAAAATGTGTCCCTTTCACCAACAGAATTGGTCCAATAAAAGATATTATCTCACCCACCTTGTCTCTCTCATATCCTGGGACCAACACGGCTACAACAACATTACAAACAAGTCTGAATAACACAGAGTGTAAAAAATTATTATGCTCAAGGTTGGTAAGTCCATGGGAAATATTGTCATTACCATGAGAATGAATAATGTTAAAGAAACCTAGGGGTTATAGTGGACAGCAAATTAAACATGCGCTTGCAATGTGATGTGGCTACAAAAAAGATCAATTCAATTTTGCCCCACATAAGCAAAACATCACAGCATGGAACCAGGAGATAATATAGACTTATAGTCTCTCCATGGGTGTCAGATAGGGTGACCAGACAGCAAATGTGAAAAATCGGGGGGCGGGGGGAGTAATAGGAGCCTATATAAGAAAAAGATCCCAAAATTGGGACTGTCCCTATAAAATCGGGACATCTGGTCACCCTAGCGTCGGATATTATAGGCCAGCGGAGGCTAAGCCTCCCCTAACCCAGGCCATGGCCCTGCCCATACTCTGCCCTGAGGCCCTGCCCTCACTCACCCTCTCCCCCAAAGCTGGCGGGGGCTCAGCTCAGGATGGTGGCCTGGAGCACAGGGTTCGGCCGGTTGCGGTCAGGGACGGGTTAAGCCAGCCTGGAGGTCGGGCCAGTGCTCGGGGCCAGTCAGTGGCCCTGGGCTTGGGCCAGCCACTGTGGCTGGGGTGGACTGGTTGGAGACCTGAGGCTTGGAGTGGTTTGGCCAGGGCAAAGAAGTAGCAGATGGGTCCTGAGATGGAGAGTTGCAGCAGGTTTCTGGCATTAGGCAGCACTGTAGGTGCAAGTCTCTGAAGTCAGGATAGAAGCAAAAAGTGGCCTGTCTAAACTTAAAATGGTTACTGCCTCATAGCAGTATAGAATGTGAATTTATCACCTATCTGGCAGTGTCCATTTAAGGTATCTGGGAATAGTCCTGATTTTATCATCTGATTTGATGAATTTGACCAAATGGCCAGAATCATGTCTGACTAAATTACAATTTTTGAAGGGAATCCCCAATCAGTTCCTAATTACAACAGTTTTTTGCTTCTCTTAAATCAGTTGAAAGCATTTTTTTCCAGGGGTTTATTCACATTCCATTTTAGCTAATGAACTAACTGTGACACAGTCTGATCAACTCTTGAGCAATCTTTACGCAATTCAGGATAACACATGGGCTTCTACATACATAGTATTTCCCTCTCTTGTCCAGTAGGAAGTGTGCAATGAGACTTTGCTGTTCTATGTGTTAGAGTCAACATCAATCCAAAGATGTCACAAATTCCCCAGCCTTCCAAATGTTACATAATTCAGTAACTGCATTCTGGGGACATAAGCAAAAGTCACCACTCATTTGGAAAAGAAATCTGGATATAGAGATATGTTTAAGAGTTTGCTCAAGCCTTCTTGAACCTTAGATGAAGCTGTGTAGTTTATGGAGTGGCTGGGAATTTATGGAATCTTTATGACACACTCTGGTTTATACACTGGCTACCATCGTACGTTTAAAACTTTATTATTTATGCCTAAAACTGCATGATTCTTTAGGATTGTATTGTAGGTCCTATTTATTTTGACAGCTACTAGTACACTCAGGGCCTGGAATTTCGAATTCTGCATAAACCATTTTCTTGCTATTATTCTAAGGAAGAAAACCTATCCCAAAGTTTTAATAACATTTGCATTGGAGTCTGAACACAGCTTTGTTTTGAACTTAATTTTCATGACATCCCTATTATAGATTACTAGATTTTAATGCCAGAAGACACCATTATGGAAGTCTGACCTCGAGCATAACATGGGTCATAGATGGCCCATTCCTGCATTAAGCCCATAACTTCTAGTTGAGCTAGAGCAAAACCATCTTTTAGAAAGACATCCAAGTTTCATTTAAAGTAGAAAACAATTTAAATTTTATTACACAAAATACTAAGATATAGTAAAAATAAATTTGCTGCTGTTTCCACAATCAGAGCATTACTTTATCTGTACCAAAGTCTAATATGAATTATACCACCAATTAAAAAAGAATCTAAATATGCTTTAATTTGGTTTAACTGCAATCCTAAAAAAAATAACAAAAAAAAAGTTGAGTTAAAGGTTCTTCTTCAGAGGTGCTTCAGAACAGAGAGTAATCTCACTCCGTTCTTTTCTATCTCTGGAGAGAGGGCCAGTGAAACAAGGTCACCGGTTGCTTTCCCCCTCAACCCTACTCTGTTTGCGGAGAATACCCGCACTGATGTCTTCCCTAAACAAATTTGCTGTATCCTGAGAAAGGGAGGGAGCAGACTGGATGTTAAATTTCTGTCAAACCCAAATTACTCTTTGGGCTCTGGAGGGAAATATCTATCTGTATGTTTAGAGTTCCAAAGCATCTACTACCCTCATATCTAAAGTCCTAATACTAGATATTAAGCTAGATAATACTGGCCTCCTCTAGAAGCTCTCTAGGAGTCTGGTGGTAGGAGCCTGGTAACAAATGCCAACGTGTCTTCTGAAAAGCAGAGTTATTTTGAGCTGAAACAAGTTTGGCACAACTATTAACAGGCTTGGCCAAGGGTTAGGACACCTTTGATTCTGCTGACAGAGCTAATGCCTTTGGTTAGCAAGGACTCTAGTTCTAGTGCTGATTGCAGTACTATTGGAATTGACCAACAGTGTCCATCAGATCAGGGACAGTGTTACTAGAATTACAAAATTTCTCCACTCAAACTGAAAATCACAAAAGCTGCATTTTTACTTTTGTGGTTTTGGATATGCCCTGTTTCTCTGATATTTCTTTTAAAAATGCTTTATAGTTCTCTAGATACACTCTAAATCACTCTGTTGGCCAGGTGCCATAGAAAAACGTGTGATTCGCAGAGGAAGATAAAATCTATAAGGGTACAGAGATGATCCTCCCCAGGAAAGTGTTTTGACACTAGATGTTATTTGGTGCAACATGGAGCATTTTAAAGCAGAGGGGGAAAGCACTTCCAAAGTACTTTTTAGGAGTAGCTGATAAATGACATCCCAGGCAGGGATTGTTCATAGCTATATCCAGTTAGGGAGATTAACTCATCTCCTTTTCAATTCAGATGTGTATATGGAATCAATCTTGGCATCCCACTTGTTTTGGTTATATCTGAGTGATCACTGCATGGTTTCCATGGGCGCTGGATGAGGCCATGTGTGCAGATCCATATAACACCATCTTCCTAAATCAGGCACAATAGAAAGAACAGCTCTAGCACCAAGTGAGTTGCCAAGACAAAGCAAGTTCTGCCAGACATTTTAGTGCCATGGCAAATCAACCAGGTTATCAATATCTCTCATTAGCACTCCCATGAGTCGCAACATCCTTTTCTTGCAGCCAAGTAGCACTCAGAAAGGTGCAAATTTCCCCCCAACTTTGAAAGCGTCTAAGAAATTAAAAGAAAGAATCTCTAAATTCAGCCTTAAAACTGAATCCTCACTGATCACTATAAATGAAGAGCAGCCGCATTAACAGGATGGCTTTTGAAACTAAGATCTGATCCATGTTACCAAATGAACACTATAACCCTCTGTTCTTTGCACCCTTTTATATAATCTGGCATATTTTCTAGTCTATCTTCCTATCCTTCGGTTTTCTTCTGTTCCCCATACATCCTTCATCTGTTTCTCTACCTACACTATTTTCTCCTTTCCCTTTCCATGTTCTTATAATCTCTCCACCTCCCCTCTGCGTCCACATTCTTTCCCCTCCACACTCCCTCAAATCTCTTTCCTGGTTTCCCTTTGATGAGGAATTGGTACTTGCAGATTATACACACGCTGGGATCTTCAAATTGAAGAAACCAAGTTGGAAGGAGCTGCCAAAGGTGACGTGAAATGAGATAATCATGGGGAAGCGCGGGTTTCTTCTCCCCCTTTCTTCTTTTCACTGGCCAAGGGAAGGGGCGATGGAAAACAGTCTTCCATATCTTTAGGAAGGAGACTGGTAGGAAATGGCAGAAGCTTTGGTCTGCCCTCTGCTGGTTGTGTCTGGTCTCACACTAGTGAATAGAAAGCAATTCAAAGCTTCTGGTCTGCGACTGGGGCTTGTAAACCCAACCAGGGGGCCAGCCCATGAAACAAATACCTGGGTTTACTCAAAGTCCAGTTTTGGCATATGGTTTGCTAGCTGACACTAGCTTATGACTTTTCCTTTGGAACTGATTTATCTTGATACTTGGCCATCGCATAAAACCCCACGTACCTGTATAATTGACATTTTTGGAAGCTAGAAATGGTTTGGTTAACTTTTTAAAAAATGTTCATGCCTCTCTATACTTCCTGATTTCATCCAGAATTAGAAGCAAAAATATCAAAACACCAAAAGAAAGAAAAAAAAAAAAACCACTCTCATGAGCCTTTTACTGCATCTAAAACCAAGAACAGGAAATCTCATGAGAAAGTCTGTTCTTAGATTTACAGACTAATTTCTTGGTCAAACAGGACTAGATATGTTCAGCTGCTGAGCTTTGGGATGCTTTTCCAAACTAAATATTTTGGTGGCTTTCCCATCACTAGCTCATATTATCAATTAATACTAAATATTGACCAACCTTCAAAGCTGTTACCTATTAGGGCAGTAGTACACAGCAATTTTATACCTTATAAGATTCTATGAAAATTAAAAACACAGTTAAAATGAAAAAAATTAAATTTACACAAAATTCAGATACGACAAAGGCCGGAAAATGTTCTGATCATATCTATCTCATGCATTTTTTTTTATTTTTAGACATGATAAACTAAGGATGCAAGCTGAGTCTTACCTTTCAATTTCCAGGCTTTTGTCAGGGCAGCAGTGTGTCACATCTGATATTATTTAAATACAGTGTGTTTTTCTTTTTAATATAACCAAACATTAGGAAACACTGTAATTAAAGTGTTCCTCTTGCTAGTGTGACTTAAATTCCTTCAATTAAAAGGCGGCATTGTCATCTGAAATCATTTTAAAGTGTTTTTGGTCAACTAAGGAGTCTTTTAATGAACATACTTATATTTACAAGGTATTTTCTTTTTGAAATCAGCTGAAAAAATAATCTGCTTTAGAGAATATTAAGGTTCATTTCCTGATGGATTTGTCCCTGTTGGCTCACATGTGATCAATGAAATGACTAATGGATTGTACTTCCTGGGAATCCATCCTGGACAGAACTGATTTTACTTGGCTTGTTCTTCGTCATCTTCCCATTTCATTTTGTGCCCCTTATCTATTTGTGAATGTAGTCACCTATCCTGCTTAGGCCTGCGCTCATGAGGGTGCTGATATGGCCATAGTCTAGGGCTTCCTGCCTTTCATCAGAGCAGATCCTCTGGTGACATAAATCGTGATTTAGACCACCTGAGGATCTAGACCATAATATTTAATATAGTGGCATCTCATCGTAGCATAGGATATCATGTTGCCAGGGCCCAGACTTCTCTAATTCCTCTGCCCCTCATTAGTAACAAACTATAGTTCAATTTCTAGCACACTGTGCCTAGCAGTACAGAACTTTCTGAAGGCAGGCAACCAACAGTGTTAATGCAGGATTGGGGGAGGAAGAGGACAAGCAAAAGCACAGTTATTTCTACCACGGAAAGTCTAGCACTGCTGTGCCATGCTGAGTATTATTTTCAATGCAAGTGTGATTTTTTTTTTTTATCACCGGGAGATAAAGTAACCAATCAACAGTTACTACCTGCCCCACTCTGTGCATGCCTTATTCCCTCTTATAAACATTATCCCTTTGTTAAATCGTCTCACCTAGGAGGATGAGGCATGTCTTGGGGGAGAGAGGATACGCACCATCGAAGAAGGATCTCTAGCTTGCGTGCTGAGTGCTTCCATTTTATTTTCAAATTACCCCATAAAAGTTGCTCCTGAACCAGGGTCTTCTATATAAAGAAGTACTAACAAAACATAAAAACCAACTCTTCTTTCTTTCTTTCTTTCTTTCTTTCTTTCTTTCAGTATCATTTGAAATGGGTTGACCCATCTCTGGTGAGAATATATTATTTATTCTGTCCCATATAGTAGAACAGCTAAACAAAAAGAACTAATAACTCTTGGAATATGTAAACAATCTCCTCTCTCCTAAAAATAATAACTTAAATGTTCCCATGCATCTCTAGCATATAGATCTGTATATGAATCTCTCACTGAAGATTTTCTAATATTTTCCTCTGAATTCCTTAACTTGTCAAAAGAAACTTCACTATAACAACTTGATGTTGATTTCTCTTAGTGAATTCAGAAGCCAGTGTGGTGTTGTGTAATGTTAGGAATATTCTGTAGCTAATGAACTGAAACAACAGTCTCAGCCCTCAGTGAGGACGTGAAGTTCCACTTGTTCCATAGGAGATTCACCCTGTACTCAGACAGTTAGGCTTCCAACCCGTTTAGCAACTATTTTATCTCTGGTAGGTCATATTACCTAGAAGGGTCAAAACAAACCCACAACATTCTCCTTTGTTTATTTCAAATTTCAGACAACTCTTGTATCTGTGCTACTGCCTTGTATTCCAACATATTTCTTTCTTCAGAAGATGAGTGTAGATATTACAAAACACAAGGACTAAAATCCTGGCCCCTATTGAAGTCAGTGGGAGTTTTGACATTGACTTAAATAGGGCCAGGATTTCATTCTAGATGCTCTTGAGGATACAAAACATAGGCATGTTCCTTTGCGACAAATTTAAATTCAAGTTGTTTTGTTGCCCATCTCTAGGGGTTTAGGAAGTTTCCCAAAGGACTAAAGATCAGGCAGATTTTTCTGTAATTTATATTAGTGCAGGATAGCTAACTGGAATTCAAGGTTGGAAACCTACATCGACATGTTTGCTCTGCAGTTCAGCATCTTACGACCTCTTTCTGTTAAGCTTACTAAACACAAGTCAGTGGTTTATGCAATAATCCCCTGGATATCCTACTGCGGTATATATCCACAGGACTCCAACTATTTATTACCTGACCAATCTGTGTATCAGCTGTACTTTGACAGCTTCACAGGTAATTTAGTATTAGGTCAAGTGAAACTCTTGTAGTCAAATTTATTTAACTCCAAAGAAAAAATACTCTCAGAAGGTTTCATAATGTACCATCTAAGTAGGCAAAAATCAACGAAGATAATACTTGAATATTAACCAAAAAACCCACAGCTTGTTCCTTTGCTTTCCAATCCTGAAAACCATTATCTCCATATCCACCACTAATACACACACATTCCAGAGTACAGTTGAAACAGATGGTAGCTAGCTGCCAATCCAACTGCAGTTCAAAACAATGGTGAAGTATCCCAGCTGTTTTCCAGATTGAAAATATTATTGTCATTTTGCTATCACTCCATGATGAAGTTTATGTAACAAAAACGCACGTGTCCCCCAGTCTGGAATGCAATTAATTTCCTCCTGCCCCACTGAGAGTTGTAAGTTGTAAGTAACCATTCAGACTGTCTGAGAATTTCAGTATTAAGCACTACCAGAAATAGAAAACTGGGGCTATTCCAAGTGGTAACCTATTCTTTGTAACATGCAAATTTTCTGGAGTTTTTAGAGGTGCTGTGTAACTTGCAGTTTGGAAAAAAATAAACACTACTTTTCTGTTTATCCATAATGTCTAATTGGCTGAAGCATGCTATGAAAGTTTCACTGCATTTCTTTTTATTGTAAGCACTGACTTTGCTTTATGCTGGAATTTTACATACAAATATGCTAACTATAGTAAATCACTATTTGCAGTCTGAAACCAATCACTTAACTGGTCATGTAATTATAAACCTTTGGTATGCAAATATAAGGCTTTGTACTTTACGAAGTTTAAAACAAAGTTTAGTGCATCTAATTTATAACTTCCAAATGTCATAGATTGCTTTGGGTGAAATTAAGTAATATTGCATGATCTCAAACCATTTAATATAATTTCATTACATAGAGAGTAAAAGCAACTGTGTCTCTTTTAAAACAACAGACTAAATAAATAGAACAAGTTCTCCCAATGCAATCTTTCTAGCGACCTTCGTTAGCAAGATCTCAACAATCTTTGAAAGTGCAGCAATTCTAGGAATATTTATACTTAGACTGTAAGATCTTCAGGGTGGGGACTGCCTTTTTCTTTAGGGTTGCCAACTTTCTAATCGCAACACCCTTGCTCCACCCCATGCCTCCCTTCCCCAAGGTGCTGCCTGTGTCCCATCCCTTCTCTGAGGCCTCACTCACTCCATCCCCCCTCCCTCCGTCGCTTGCTCTCCCCCACCCTCACTCACTTTCACCAGGCTGGGACAGGGGTGCAGGAGGAGGTGCAGGCTCCAGGATGGGGCCAGAAATGAGGGATTCAGGGTGCGGGAGAGGATTCCGGGCTGGGGCAGGGGGTTGGGGTGTAGGAGGGGGTGAGGGCTCTGGCTGGAGGTGTGGGCCAGAAATGAGGGATTCAGGGTGCGGGAGGGGGCTCCGGGCTGGGGCTCCCACTGAGGGTGAGACTGAGGATGAGGGGTTTGGGGTGCAGGAGGGGGCTCAGGACTGGGGCAAGAAGTTGGAATGTGGGAGGGGGTGTGGGGTGTGGGCTCAGGGAGGGAGTCTGGGTGCGGGAGAGGGAACAAGGCTGGGGTGCGGGAGGGGATGTGGGGTGCAGGCTCTGGGAGGGAGTTTGGGTGCGGGAGGGGGCTCAGGGCTGGGGCAGAGGGTTGGGGTGCAGGCTCTGGGAGGGAGTTAGTGTGCGGGAGGGGGTTCTGACCTGGGGTAGGGGGTTGGGGTGCGGGACAGGGTTCGGGGTGCCGGCTCTGGCTGGGCAGTCCTTACCTCAGGTGGCTCCCGGTCGGTGGCGCAGCTGGGCTAACGCAGGCTTCCTGCCTGCCCTGGCTCTGCACAGCTCCCAGAAGCGGCCAGCATGACCGGCTCCTAGGCACAGGGGCTCTGCACACCGCCCGCCCCCACAGGTGCCGCCCCTGCAGCTCCCATTGGCTGTGGTTCCCAGCCAATGGGAGCTGCGGAGCCAGTGCTCACAGTGGGGACAGCGTGCGGATCCTCCCTGGCTATTGCGCGTAGGAGTCGGATATGCTGGCAGCTTCCTGGAGCCGCAGGGAGCCTGCCTTACCCCTGGCTAAGATATTGTCTACAGATTACTTTTCTTAGAGAGCTTTATATAGATTTTAGGGTTCTTACCTAGTTAAATACTCCAGTGCCAACTCAGCTCCTGATGGTTTTTTGGGCTCTTCTTTCTTAGCAGCAATTCCAGCTTCCCGCATCAGTTTTTTTTCTTCCTTCTTACGCTCTTTCTTTAGTTTTCTTTCCAATGTCCTCCTTTCCTCTCCGGTAAGTTCCTCCGCCTCCTCCTCCACCTTTTTTGTTCTCTGAAATAAAATACAAGAATAACTTTAATTGAAGAGCTCATGAAATATTTCATACTAGAAACCTCAGGTTGCTAATTTTACTGTATGCTCTATCAATCTCCTGTACTGTCAAACGCTACTGTCAGGGCCAGCTCCTGGCACCAGCGTAGGAAGCAGGTGCCTGGGGCGGCCAACAGAAAGGAGCGGCACGTCCTGGTCTTCGGCAGCACTTTGGCGGCTGACCAAGCGCTCCGCGTTAGTCTTCGGCGGCAATTTGGCGGCGGGTCCTTCACTCCGCCTCTTCTTCTTTGGCGGCACTTCAGCGGGAGCTCAATCGTTTGGGGTTGGGTTTTTTTTGTTTTTTTGCTGCTTGGGGCGGCAAAAAAGCTGGAGCCAGCCCTGGTTACTGTAAATAATTATACTTTCAGCACCAATCTCCAAACTGAGCAAGTCTTCAGAAGTTTTGTTCTATGTAGGTTTTTATACCGGACTCATTACCATAGTATCTGAGTACTTTAAGTGGCATGATTAACATCTGTCAACTGCTGTTTGTTCTCTCATTCTCTCCCCAAGGTGAGGAGTGTGTGCAGTGAAGTGTTTTGTTTTGGTAGGCTTTTTTAAAATATATATACACATGTTGCTATGCGTTTGTATTAGAGAAGGCAGGGTTGAAGAAATGTGCCTTGCACTGGAGGCGAACGGTGGAGAGGTTTGTGATGATACGGTGGAGAGGTTTGTGATGATCCTTAGCTTCTGTGTTTGGTCTTCATCCTGAAGCTTTAGGTAATCTGGATATCCTGGGCCCAGGGCCACTGACTGCCAAAGACCTTGCACCTTGTGAGTGAAGACCAAGAATTTGAACCTTGTTTGTTTTGTCTTTTTTTCCCATCAGTGTAAAGATTGAGTGGAAAGAGAGAGAGTGTTATATTTCATATACTTTATGTATGACAAATAAATATGTTAGCATGTGATATACTTATGTATTTTGTTATTTGCAATAATTCCATTTTCAGTATGAATAACTGTTCCATCTGCAAATCTAAAGAAACTTCAATTTCCTCTCCCACCCCCAAGATTGGAGTTTCTTAAGGTTTGCAGATGGAACAGCTATTCATACTGAAAATGGAATTATTAGAAGTAACAAAATACTCGCATAAGCATACCACATGCTAACCTATCTATTTGGCAACCATGAAGTGCATGAAATAGAATACATTGTATTAGGCAGGGAGAATCTAGTCTAAATGCACTAAGAGTACACATAGTAAAAATATGTTACGTGGCAAAAGATCAGGTTTGTATAAAAGATTCCAAGAATATTACAAAATTTTTGTCCATGACAAACTTAGAGGCAATAATTCATAGAATCGTAGGACTGGAAGGGACCTGAAGAGGTCATCTAGAGGAAATCGTCAGGTTGAAAAAATCATGTGGGGAAAGGTTTGCATGTGATGAGGTATGGAAGAGGGAAAGTGTGCATATGAGATACTTTAGGGGTCACCAAAATCCTAACACACAGAGGGATCCAAATAACTGAGTGAAGAGGGGAAAAGGAGAAGCTCATTGTTGACATCTGGGGAAGTCTGCACAGAAGTTGAGTGTTTCCTGATGTCTCCTTGTCAGTTCTCCATTCTAGTGGTTCTTAAGCTAGGATACACAAAGGCTTCTCTTATAGCCTCCAAAATCCCCAGGCAAGGAAAACCACAACAAAGACAGGGTCTTAGGATGGGGTGTAGTCTACGTGAAGTTCTCTAGTCACATAAATGATTTGCTGCATGAAACAGAGAACCATTACTCTGTCCTTTACGTTTCAGTTGTGGGAAGAAAGGGCAGAGCCAGCATTCTTGACCAAACTCACTTTCAGAAATGTCATGTCACTGGGAATTTACAAAATGCGCACAAAAGAAACTCTCAAACATTTTGGATGTCTCTCAGAACTCTCTGGCCCATATCTGAGTATCATTGCATGTTCATTCAAAGTCTAGTGTGTCCAAGTACAGTAGTCTACATCTTAATGCTTAATAGACAAGACAGCTTTCCAATATTTTTGCTACAGTAGTTTATTCCCAATCATCAATAACAAAGCACATTTCTAAATTATGGCCCTGTGACAGGCTGGGGTAGGCCTGTACCCAGTTATGTCACACATTTTGTTTTCTGGCTTCCATTTTGTATCTGAGCATACTTGATGTCTTATGTCATGAGCCAGTTTAAACAATATATGTGTACCCTGGTTGTGATGTTTAACAAGGTCCTATGGAGGAGGGGATGCTTCTAAATCTTGTGGAGAACACAGGAAGAATCATCAACAAGGACTACTAGCCAGGACTTCGGATTTGCTAATGACTTTTATCCACTAGCCCACTACCTATCAAAGAGCAGTTGTGCACTTGAACCCAGGATGACTGGGGTATGGGGTTTCACATGGGGACTTCATGGCTGTGTTTATAAGCAAGGAGGTTTCTGGATAGAAGAGACTGACCATCACCAACAGCAAGAGGGATTTGATACAGGGGAGACAAGGGAGTTTCTGCCTAGCCTGAACATGGACAGTCCTCAAACAGAGAGATGAGATCTGTCTAACAGGTGGGGATTGCATTCAGCTGTTGGTCGTTTTGCCTAGATCCATGGGTGGCGGGTGAAGCATCCCCGCAGGGAGGTTAGCTCCTTGTCCCATCTCTTCTGCCCCAGGCTCTGCCCCCACTTCACCCCAGGCCTGCCTCCTCCCCGCTCGACACGGATGTCCCTCCTTTCCTTCCCTTCTCCTCCCCCGCCGCTTGGCCCCCCTGCCACCACTTGCCATTCCCTCTTCCCGCCCTGCTCGACCCCCTCCCCACTGCCACCCACCTCTCCTTCCCCACTCCTCCCTGCTCAGCCCCCCTGCCGCCACTTGCATCCCACCTCTTCTTCCTCCCTCCCTGCTAGACCCCCACCTCGCCACATCCCTCCTCCCACCTCCCATGGCAAGCAGCAGATGGGGGGTCCGAGTGGGGAGGAGGGACCAGCAAGCAGCAGCAGCGGGGGGTAGGAGGAGGAGGAACCAGCGAGTGGCAGCAGGGATCTCCAGAGAGAGGGGTGGAGAGGAGCAGCCAGGTGGAGAATGATGAGCTTTTATATGCGCCATGCAGGTTCCCGGGCAGCTGAGGAGGTGGTATCTGCTATCAGCTTTCTGGGTCCATCAGTAATCTCCCTGGGGCATCCAAGGGACCCAGGAAGCTGAGTGGCAGCTACCACCTCCTCAGCTGCCCGGGAACCTGCATGGCACATAATAAATAAGCAAAAACATCCTGTAGAAGTCCACTCCCAGCAGGGAGGGAAAGAGAGGAGGCCACCATGGCCCAGGCGTCCGGTGGCAGGGGCGGCGGTGCCTGTGCCAGGGGAGGCTTAGCCTCTCCTGGCCTATTATATCCGCCACCCCTGCCTGGATCTGTAACTTTCCTGAGTTGTCAAAAGTAAAGTGTGTGTATTTAAGAAGTTCATTTGCAAAGCAGGTGTTCCTTATTGGAAAGGTGTCCCCAAAGACTTAGACTATGAACCAGAGTCCCCACAGGGGCAGAACCCTGGGATGAGTGTACATAAGCAGCTGAGGAAGTCGGCGGGGGTGGGGAGGGGGAGATGGGGGCTCAGTATTGGCTCAAGGGCTTCGGGCAGTTGGACTGCAGAGTCCCATATCCCAAGAAGGGGGTCAGACAGTGAGTCTGCATCCTGGGAATGTTCCTGATAGGCTAGAACTATAGACCGTGTCTGGACTCTACCCAGGCCCAGCTGACTCGAAAGCATTTGGGATTCAACGGTTAAGTCTGATTATAAACAGCCTGGTGACCACCCGGTAGGGTACTCAGCCAAGTCTGTAACAGGCTCCGTAATACCCCCTTTAGCTTTGAGAAGGCATTTATAACAAGAGATCAAATTTGTTAAAAATGAACCCCCCATGAGGAGAATTTCAATTGCGTACCTACAGTCTCAAAGTACCTACAGTACCATACTTGCAAAGCAGGGAAAAAATAATTCCAAGGGACATAGTTATATCTATATATCATAGCATACGGAGTCAAACTGAACACATCCACCAACAATACAACTAACTATTCTCTGTGCCTCCTTTTCACCTATTATGAGTATCAGGCACCCAAGACTGAAACTGGAATTGCACAAAAAGATAACCAATTACAATAAAAGACTGGTTAAATTACACTTCCCTAATAAGGGCCAAACCCTTAATGTGTCAATCAATGAATGTTTGTGAAGTGCTTTACAATGAAAATCACAAGGTAAAGGCTAAGTATTATTATTATTTTTACATGCAGAGAGAAGGAGATGTTAGATAAAACAATACCTGTACGCTAACCTGATTTGCCAAAGACACCTGCTGAAAACTAAAAACATTTTTCTGTCTGGATTCACATATCATCCAAGTTTACTCTGACTCATCTCCCCAACCCGGTGCTTTCAAAGACTAAACTGATCTGAACAAGACAGAGACAGAAAACAGATATTTGAATAAATGAGGGAAAGTCTAAGAAAGGAGATTTGCTTTGTGTTCTCTCAAATATTTTCTTGAGCAGAGGTTGCAGCCAGCATGCACAGGCACAAACACTTAGAAAAATCAAGCAACTTGAGCATGCACTGCATTTGTATTGAAGAGGTTTTGTAACTCATACTAAAAAGAATTAGTATCTAGGATGAAGGTAATTATTTTACAGGAAGAGAAGTTTTCACTTGATAAGCTGCTGTAGTATTTACTGAAATAACAATCTAGCCATGCAAAATCTAGGAAAAACAGTGTGGAGTCATTCCTAAATGTTTGTGAAAGATTACTATAGCAGCCGTCCAATAGAGGACACACTACGTTTAATCTTCGTTTAAAAATAATGTAATGAATGTGTTTTCTTTTCTCCTTGAGCCATGAAGTTTTCAAATAAAGTGACTGTGGCACGTCATTAGAATAGTTCTGAGAAAGAGGCCTCTTGCGTCCGCATACTTACAGTAAATGCGTATCTATCTTCCCTTCCCCCACACATTCCATACATTATCAAAAAGCTTTTTATCCCTCTCCCTAGTGCTCCCGTAATACAACACAAGTTGCTGCATCCATGTAACTAGGTCTAAATACAAAATCCCAGTCGCTGACATTTGTTTCAAGCATAACAATTTTTGCTCTTCAGTGCCATCTGAAACAAAAGCACTGTTCTCCCTTTAGACTTGAATTTATCTTGTGTTAAGAGAGTCAGAGTTTATACATCAAGGTACCTTCTGGCAGAACAACCTATAATCCATTCTGATTAAAACATGATCCACCCAGGCTTCTGTTCAAAGTTCCCAACACATTCACTATAAACATGCTAGGAATTTTATAATTCACAGAATCTTTCTACTTACACTGAGCTTTAACCCTTTCATACTAGCTTCATCGGTTTTTATAAATATATTTATTGTGGAAGCCAGGAGTTTCAGTCTTGCTAATGAACATTTGTATGCAATCTAGCTGCATACTGTACATTAGATTTAAGTATCTAAGAATGAGTGCAAACCACAAAGTCATAGACCAACATTTTCAAATGAATTTCAAGGGGCATCCCTCCCCTCAGCCCCATCAATACCCCTACTGCCTGTCCCCAACACTCCCACCGCTAAGTCCACTGCCCCCCTCCAGCCCCACCAATACCCCCACAGCCATCTCCTTCCCCACAACTAATGCCCCCATTCAATCTCCCTGCTGAGTATAAAGCATTCAAGACTGAAACCAGAATTGCATGCATAGATAACCTATTATAATAAAAGGCTGGCTAAACCACACTTCCTTGATGCCAAAGCCTTAATATGCCATTCAATGAATGTTTGTGAAATGCTTTAAAATGAAAATCACAGTGTCAATGCTAAGTATCATTATTTACATACAAAGGGAAGGGTATGTTAGATATAATACCTGTATGCAACCTGATTTGCCAAAGACACCTGCTGAAAGCTAGACATTTGTTCTGTCTGGCTTCACATATCATCCAAATTTACTCTGACTCATCTCCCTAATCTGGTGCTTTCAAAGACTAAACTGATCTCAACAAGACAGAGTGGCCGGAGCTGTTCATCTCTCCCTGAACACCCTCAACCACCCCTTCCTTGCTGCAGCCAAGACCTGGGGAAGAATGAGTCATGACCCCCTCCCTGAAATAATCACCTGCCCCCAACCTTGGACCTGCCTCTGCCTCATGCTGTCCAGGCTCTGTGACACAACCAAGGCCCCACATTTCAATTCTCCCTCCTCCCTCATTATCATAAGCAGAAGCAGAGCATAGGTCACCTACAATACAAGAATCTTGTGCATCACCCACACATGCACATCAGTCTCTCTCACTGACTTGGGGGGGGGGGTGTAGTGGAGGGGGGCAGAGAGCTGATGCACATGTGTGGCTGACACATATGATTCTGGGAAATGTAGTTTTTATATGGGAGAAAATATTATTAAATCGGGAGTCAGGAGTTTTTTGGTTGCAAACGGGAGTCTCCCTGACATACTGGGAGACTTGGGCTATGTCTTCACTACCATTTCTGTCGGCAAAACTTATGTTGCTCAGTGGTGTGAATACTCCACCCCCTTGAACGACATAAGTTACACAAGCATAAGCAGTAGTGTGCACAGTGCTATGTCTCCTGCTGCTCGATGGGGGTGGTTTAATTATGTCTCCTGTCGGCATAGAGTGGCTACATGAGCGATCTTACAGTGGCACAGCTGCATGGATACAGCTGCATGGATTCTGCACGAAGCTTGGATTTGAATCCAGGTTCCTGAAAGTTTGAGGAGTGGTTCAGATGCAGAGTTTTGATGTGGTCTCATCTTTATTTAAAGAACAACAACAAAAATAAATCATGATTTCACTTGTTTTATTTAGATTATAAATGTTTCAAGTTGTCTTTTTCCATCTTTGTAAGGTGACATGGTAATTCGTGGTGCTTTTTTTTGAAAAATATAATAATAATAATGATGTAAATCCACATACGAGCAAGTGATACATTTGTTGAGGTGATAAATTTAAAACGTGTGCAATACATTTGCTTATTTGCAAAGCCTGCTGCCAGCTATTATACCACCTTGGTCTGTGAACTCATTAGGTCTCAGTCTAAACAAAGTCAGGCTAGGTTAGCGCTTGAATGAAAGACATCCGGAGAAAACCTGGTGAGTTTTGTGATAAAGGAGGTGACACTCTTCAACTTGGAGTTTTTCCTGAACCAATGCCCTGACAAGGTGTTAAGGGGCATTTTGCCACCAGGTGTGCCATCTTTTAAATAAGACAGACAAAAAATTCCTAACCACTTGTGCTCACTGAAGAGCCAGGTCACTTTCTGCAAAAGTAAGGAGGGATGCTAGCTCTGATGTCTTCACCAAATTCCTATTTGGGTAACTAGTTTCTGTCTATTGTAACTTAGAACGCCCCTTGCATTTGCAATTACATGCAGTTGTCTCTATTTCTTCATTTCTTCTCTTAAATTGTTTAATGGTGTTGCACTTGTTTCACTCCAGAGGGGGCTACATTTCAATGGTGGGCAAAGTGATTCCTATATATCACTATAAAATAACTTTTTATATTGTTATATATATACAATATTTCCAGACAACGATACTTTAGTAATAAAAAGATTTCAAAAATTATGCATTGGGATACTACTATCCATATAAAAATCAGCACAGAGTTTGGCTAATATCATGTACTCTCACCTAATTCAGTCACACCCTTTCAAAAACTGCTTCAATCTATAAAACATGACAGCAATACTAAACTTTGCTGATGAAAATGAAAACATTGTGTATATATAAGGAAACCATAAAATGGTAAGGGACTAGCTAGCTCTGCACGCTGATAATACAAGATGGAACAATATATCTCTAAGGGCTGGTCTATACTTAGCCGCTAGTTCGGCGGCTGGAAATCGAACTTCCTGGTTCGATTTATCACGTCTGGTCTGGACGCGATAAATCGAACCAGGAAGTGCTCGCCGTTGACTGCGGTACTCCAGCTCAACGAGAGGAGTACCGCGGAGTCGACGGGGGAGCCTGCCTGCCGTGTGTGGACCGCGTCTGAACCGCGGTAAATTCGAAGTAAGGTATGTCGACTTCAGCTACGTTATTCACGTAGCTGAAGTTGCGTACCTTACTTCGACTTGGGGGGTTAGTGTAGACCAGGCCTTAGTCATTGATTATAATTTGAAACAGGTCTGTAACAACTAAAAAGCCCTACACGCCGACAGCTATTGAATAGGCTTTGATAAGAGAATTAGTGGTTTCAGTTTAGTTCTTAGCTGACAGATACTTACATCATAATTGGCAACCTTATTGGCTGACTAAGAAGACAGGCTAAGGATTGAATGGGCAAAGAGACAGTAAAATACCATCACCCTCACAGAGATGGTCCTTCTAGGACACCATTGAGGAACATTGGTTGGGCAGTGTGGGGAAACTCACACAATACACCATTCATGCCACAGTACCCAGTGAAACAGCAGCTAGGAACTCAGCAAATCACACAAGGCCATCTACAAGGGTTGGCATTAAACCACTTCCTCTCACCAAAAATAACAGAGAGAGAAAAACATTAAAATCGTACATGAATGTTTCCTATTTGGTATAACTTTCCGTCCTACGATCAAGCCAGTCAGACTTGGGCTGTAGTGGTCTGTCAGGAAGAATCAGTTTCAAAAGTCCTCAGCTGAGGAAGCCCTGCTGCTTATGAGAGTGTATAAAACAAGGAACCAAAAACAATAGCCTCCTAGTAGATCTCAGCTAACACCCCACCACACAATCTATCCAACACAGCTGGCAGATCTTTTAGGGCTTCAACGATTATCATCAACACCTTAAACTGCACTCAAAAATGAAAAGGAAGCCAATGGGAAGACTTGAAGAGCTATGTGCTCATAGTGGCTATTTAGGGGTTGAATAAAAAGCTGTGTCAACAGGAACAATTGCAGATTTACATCTGTGAAACAGGAGAAAGTCAGAAGTGGTTGTCTGTTCATATGCCCATCACTCCAGAGCCCCGTTACACTTCCATCAAAAATTAACGGATGGAAGACCTGTCCAGTAAGATGAATATAATACAGCAGTGTTTCCCAAACTTGGGACGCCGCTTGTGTAGGGAAAGCCTTTGGCGGGCCGGGCTGGTTTGTTTACCTGCCACGTCCGCAGGTCCGGCCGATCGTGGCTCCCAATGGCCGCGGTTCGCTGCTCCATGCCAATGGGAGCTGCTAGAAGCGGTGCGGGCCGAGGGATGTACTGGCCGCCGCTTCCAGCAACTCCCATTGGCCTGGAGCAGCGAACCGCGGCCAGTGGGAGCCGCGATCGGCCGAACCTGCGGATGCGGCAGATAAACAAACCGGCCTGGCCCGCCAGGGGTTTTCCCTACACAAGCGGCGTTCCAAGTTTGGGAAACACTGTAATACAGTAAACTCAATGCAATTATAATAAGGGTACATCTATGATTAATTCTGTCATGTCTCCCCATAACAAGAAATATATATTTGAAGAATAACCAGTAGAAAGATGTATGGTAGATTACAGTTTTGTTCTTCATATTTCCATAGTATAAAGGAGAGGGTACATTTTACGATTAGCTGAACGTATGGTTTTAGGTACAAGAGACTGTACTGGACTACACTGCAAACTGAAAGTGGTTTTGCTTTTAACTAGATTTTTTCTCATTACCTACTTTCCAGAATGACCATTAATCTAAAACTCAGGCCACCTGATACTTAGATAATACTCAGGACATTATTGTAAAGGCCCATGATCCTTGCTCACCTGCTTCAGGATTCCCATCTTTGCACTGTCACTGTTGTGTGATGGCAACAAAATGGAGTTTATAAAACTTGTGATCTCTGAAGATGAGACTATGGCAGGGGAACCTAATTTTTATTCATACAGGCTTCCCAGTTATTACAAATTAGGCTCTGGGTCACAACTGTCTTGAGGCTGTGTTCTTTGTTACTTGTTCTGCTTGCCACATTCGATGCGATGTCCTTGTCAACCCCTGGCAACAACAAGCACAAACAGAGCCAAGTGGCTGCACATTTAGCTGCTCCATCGTGGCCAAGAACATACAGATTTCTACTGTTGCAGAGTACTGTGTCAGGGCCCCATTAGGAATGTAGGAGAACTACTTGTGGCTCACTGACTGCAGTTCAGTCACCCTTACAGAATTGGAAGTGATTACAAAGAATGGGGAGGAACAGAGGATGAGAAACAATACAAAGAAGACTCACCAGGCACACAATGCTAAAGACAAGAAAGAGCATCACAAAATGGCATGAAAAAGGGAGGAAGCCAAATTCACCATTGATGCAGGTGGATCCAGCTCCACAAAAGTCAACGGAGTTGCACCCTTTTCTGCTAGCACACAGGAAGGACAACAGGGGAATGGAAGACCATGGGCAAGGATGAAGAGATATGACAGAGTTAAAGGAAGCACCAACACAAGTTCAGATGAACAAATCTTAACATAATCAACAGCGACAAATATACTGAGGACACAACATTTTTCCCCAAACAGGAAGACGAGAAGGGACTCCCACTTTGCTCCTAGCAGAAGCATTGTATTGCCTTGGTCTTCGGTTTTAATCAGTGTCATCAGAGTTATTCCCACAATTTTTAAACAGTGATGCCAAAAAGGGCTTGTTCACACTAGTGACCAAAAATATGATTAATTTCATTTTAAAATGAAGTCTTTTGCCACCCAATTTTAAAGTCAGAGTAGCTAAAACATTCACTGTCTTCCTTCAGACTCAAAACACCAAACACTGATAGATTCGTGGCCATTTTCCAGCTAAAAAATTCCAACACCTATAAATATAATTTAAAAGATGCAAAGAACCAGACCAAAGTTATACAACTCTCAAAAGCAAGGTTAATAATGAAAAGGTTGATAGATGATTTATTAATTGAAGCTTTGCCAAACAATTACACTGTCATCATAACTACAGAAACTACGTAAAAAACCTCACAATCTTACCAACTTCTCTAAACCATTTTGTATAGTTCACCACCTTATGAACAGAGAAAGTATGAGCATAAAAAGCATTTTAAGTTTCATGAAGATACAGAGAGCAGACTTGAAATCAAAGTAACTACCCCCCCCCCCCCCCCCGCAATATACGCCTTTTAATAGATGGACATTTACTTTATAAAGAAAATTGATTTTTATTGGATTTTTAGGCCTATAATAATATTCTTAGAATCCAATAAATATATTTTAAAAATGTACAAACAGTATCTGGACAAAAGAAAAAATATTTTTAAAGTGACACATTGTTCAAAGAAATAAACTGCTGTTTCTTTAAAAATAATTTTCATAAAAGCTAAATCGTCCTTACAATCTTACAACTATTGGCAACAGAAACATTGGGATGAAATTACATTAACTTGATTTGGAAAGGTTTCTATAGATGCAATTCAGGCAGAAAAGCCTCAAATAAGTTCTGCATAAAGCCAGATTTAAATGAGAACAAGCTTTTGTAGCTTTCTGATCCAGGAAAGGATTCCTTCAGCTATTGTATACGTGAAGGGGGGGAAAGTGCATGCGTACACACAGAGACAATCAGAATCTACTGGATCTCTCAAACACAAGAGGCAGGTATCATTTGCAATTAAAACTGAATTCAGCAGACATGCAATTTCACTGGCAGCAAAACGTAGCCAATTAAAAGCTTTAACTATTTCGTATATCTACATACATGCTTCTGAAGAGTACACAAAATGTTATCAATAAGAAATGCTGAATAAGAAAAAAAATTAGTAAATTTAAATTAAACAGAAGAGTTTAAGTGCACATGGGAGAAAAATATTTGCAAAAACTATTACGTCAATTAAATTCCACTAGAATGTATGCTCCTTTAAAGTGATGTACTGAAACTGATCAAGTTCTGAAACATGAATTAGTATTTTATTTCTCAATTTCTATCAGTCATACTTCAGTGTCATTATTCTGAACACAACACAGGCCTAAGGAACAACAACAAGCAGTCTTGCGAATGCAGTTTTGCTTAGCCTGTAACTATGGCACTGACAGGAATCTGTACCTATCTGCAGTACTATTTTACTTACTCCCTTACCATGGTTTGCTTAATTAAACCAGCTCATTCTGATTAAATGGCAATGCAGCAGAAGACAGAACAAGGTCAGAAAAACATTTTTACCCACTTATTTGGTACTTAGATTTGTAAAATTACTCCATCCTCTGCTAGCCCCCCAAAAGAATAAATGAACAGAATGATTTTAAATAAAAGGAATCTGAGATTGTTATGGGAACATTTGAACAAACAACATAGTATTCAGCACTTGCATCACTTAAAGTTATCTCTTTAAGGGTGTGGATAAAATTACCCCCAAACATTGAACAGCTTTAGACTTAGGAAAGGTAGAAACAGAATAAGATGTTTTGAAGTTCTTGCTAGAGAAGAAAATAAGAGCTTGGTCTCCTTCAATGAAAGAAGTACCACAGAGAGTAGGCAGGTTGCCAGGCAAGCTCGGCAGCGTGACCACACTGCATTGAGTTTCTTTAATGAAAGCCAGGAAAGAACACATTACACAGTGTTTCTTCTGAGAGCTAGCTAGCCTCCAGTGATTGAAATCAATAAAAACAGTCGGCATGGGGCCCAGTGGGGGAAGAGAGAAATCTCTACTACAGCGTTCAGTTTGCTTTCCACTTTCTCCGTCTTCCTAAAGTTAAACTTTTGAACACCAAGACAAACTACTTCATTTTCAGCACTCAGAAGATTTTGAGAGGGATGGTGGGAAGATAACGTTTTAATTTTCCTTCTGCTTTCTATGCTCCCTCTGCTCTCTTACGGAGTTCAGAAAATGAAAGGGTTGTTTTTCATTTGAATCCTGCCTGGAAGAACTTCTACGGACAAGTGCATCATCCTATACTTAGAAAAGGGATGAATTTTACAGTGAAAGGATGTTAAGTGGTGAAAGAGAAAAGAAAAAATGGAATCTTATTCAGCAAAAAGTACACTCACTGGATAGAACGTCAACCACTGCTGTGAA
The DNA here is from genome assembly GCF_002925995.2 of Terrapene triunguis. Lineage (NCBI taxonomy): Eukaryota > Metazoa > Chordata > Testudines > Emydidae > Terrapene > Terrapene triunguis. The sequence goes on along the minus strand of NW_020664444.1, from coordinate 12,616,185 downwards.
AGCTTCTGAAACTGCATTCAAAAGAGTAAGACCAGTGCAATACACAGTCTAAAGCAGCTGAAACTTATAAAAATACATGCTCAACGCAAAAGACAGGATCACAAGGAAAATAGTGGGTAAGTTGGAGCTGTTTTTAATGATTCAGTCTCTCAAGTTTGAAATCAGCAATGCACATTTCCACTGTAGTTTCTATAAAAAGTTTTAAGTGTTTTCTTGTTAACTCAACTCTTTGAAGACTGAATATTTAAAGCTACATACTATTTAAGCAATTTGATTTATACCATTTTAAAATTCTGCTAGGTCACTGATCTTCACAGAGAATTCTCAAATATTCACAGAATATATTTCCTTGGGTTTTTTTGTTTAGTTTTGTTTATTGACAAGGTAGAATCAGGCCATTACGCAACTCCACCCACTCCGTGTTCCATGCTCTCGGAGGTCTGTTTGCTATTTTAATTATGAAACACTACAGAGACCACAAGTTGAAAGTGAACTGAATTTGAGAAACTGCCAGTAATGAAGTTCTAATATGGGAGATATGTATTTGTTTGACTTATTTTACAGAGCCCTTAATCATCATAGCAGCTACACTACATACCTAAACTGAGTTCTGTGTGCTGATTTAAAACATAAATTATAGCAAATTGTATATATGTTGGTTAGTCTCAACTGACATCAAAATGTACATATAAGGTATTCTTTAAAGGCATTGCTAAATAATTTATTATTACACCCAAGGTGGCTTTTTTTGGGTTGGTATATTGTTTGAAAAATGTTACATAAGTATACTCAGCACTTAAACATTCAGTCATAATAACTGACATAGCATTTCACAGGGAGATACTAGCAGAGAGTGGTGCAGATAGATTACTAATGCAGCAAACCCTTCTGCAAGATTTCAGTAATTTTAAATAAAATTTTCATTTAGATTATAATGAGACTATGATAAGGGATTGAGCCTGACCACAGCAAGGATGAACAAAAATGCTGAGTGTGCATCTTCTTTCATAGTGTTCCAGCTAGTGCTGGAGAGCCACTGTACCTTAATGTGGGGGGTGCCCTTTGAGCAAGAGCACCATACATGCCTTCTATGCTGGCTAGCACTTGCTGGTGACAGCAACATATATGCTGATTTATTGCAGGTGGGATGGGGGAGAAACTAGGTTCCTCTAAAGTCCCCTGAGGAATGTGTTGTGTGGGCTGGTGCAATAAGTATCCGCACCCATCCAGCACAATCCTGTAAGTTATTATAGAGGGAGCATGCCTGAATGACTGTAGGGGTGGAGGATGGGAAGAAGAGACATTCTGTGCCTTCCCACTTGTGCTCCAGCAGGCTGTATTCATTCCTCGGTGTCTTAAAACACACGTTCAAAGCAGGGAACCTCATTTATGTCAAGGATGAATTTTAAGGAATACTACATGATGTGAAGAAGCTCACTCTAACTGTTGGAAGCAATTGAAAAATGAAAGTTTGTTTTTTTTAAATCCTTTTGGTTAATTTTATTAAGCTAAGAAAACTACACTGGTGACAGTTTTGATGAGCTGTATGACATTCTCAATTATCTTTTATAATCTTCTTAAAAATACAAATGTTTGACTATCCACGTTGAAGGATCATTTCTTAAGACAGCCTTAGCTCAGGTTTAGGTCCCGGTCATTTGTAAAGTCATATTTTTGCATGCAAATAAGGTAATTATATGTGCAGATTAGTAGCTAGGTGTGCAATTATCTGCTTTGCTTGCACAGCTGTGGAATTTTGTTGGTACAACAGGTGCATGCACATTGTGCAGGAGCACCCATTGTTCCTGCTTTGGAAATCTGGCCTTTTATGGCCACTTTATTGTTTCCATTACATGAAAATACAAAAGACATTCAATCTTGCAAGTTACCAGTCTAACAACGGAATTTGATTAAAGTCTCCATAACTGAACTGAGGAGCTGTTACTTTTGCACAAGTATCTTCTTAAATATTTTTTAAAGCACATATTTTTTCAATCAAATGTTGGAAATAGCTTAGGTAATAATTTCTGAGGTAGCAACACATCTTAATTTTTTTTTTCATTGTTCCAATCTTCAGCACCGTATACAAAAGAAAGATACTTGGCAGAGCAGCTGGTCAACATATAATTAAGTAACATCCATTAAAAATAAAAGAACAAGGTTACATATAATTCATCATAGTGACAATATTGCTAGTTTTTGACATATGCCCAGCTACCCCAAATTCCACTCTTTCCCCTAACCACTCATCCAACAATGCTTTCCTTGTTTTGTCCTTTGCCTCCATAGGCCACCCTGAACAAAGGACAACACCTAAGGTTAGGGAATGTTGGCAGTCACTCCTACAACAAATGGACTAGCACTTTTTCTACTACTCTTACAGCAAAATACACACCTATGCAGAGGGGCCTATGTGCCACATAAGTCCCACTTAAGCCTTCAAAATACAAATGGCTTGTACTGGCCTTCTGTTTGAGGTGAATTTCACATACCCCTCACCACTCTTCTCTTAAGTAGAAGAAGAAGAAATGGCCTCTAGCTCTCTGAAAAGTCTAAGGCCTGGTCTACACTGAGTTAGGTTAACCTAATTGTGTCAGTGTACACACTACAGCCTTGCTCTCGCTGATGTAAGTGCCCTACTACACCAACATCATAACTCCACCTCCATGAGAGGTGTAGGGTTTATGTCAGTGTAGTTAGGGTGACGAAGTGTCCATGTAGACACTGTGGGTTACTTACATCATCGGCTGTTGACTTGTCATTCTTGTCAACTGACAAGAAAGCTGCTCACAGCTCGGGCTGTCATCTCAGGGCAGATGGGGGACTCCAGCGAGAGCCTGGCAGCCCCCAGGGCTCCCCACTCTTGCCCCCAAGGTCCCGGCACCCCGCTTGGAGCCAGGCAGCTGCCGGGAACCCGGGTGGCTGCTGAATTCCTGGTGGGGAGCCAAGAGCCCAGGTGGTTGCCATGCTGCCAGCAGGGAATGGGGAGTCTTGGGGGCAACTGGGCTCCCAGAGGGGAGCTGCAAATGGAGTTGACAGCCCGGGTTCTCAGCCTCCCACACTGCCCCTCTGACGTCAGTGGAAACGCTCCTGGTGAGGACATGCACCACCGATAGAAGGATGGTAGTGTGGTCATGAACCACCGCAGTAATTACCTACCCATTTAAAGAGCTGGATAACCAGACTTGACTGAAACACTATATCTGTCTATACTGAGTGGAGAAAGAATGTTTTGGTCTCTTTCAGATGAACATGATCCGACACTTCTTGAATATCATAAGACTTCTGGACATCTTGGCCCACATCCTCCAAGGTATTCAGGCATCTAGTTTGCATTGATTTGAATGGGAAACACTGAAATACCTTTGAGGATCTGTGCCCTCCCACTTATACTGGTGGTTCATGCTGATGGCATTAGATGGATTCAACTGAGCACTTTCAGTTTGTCCCGTGAAGTCATTACACAGCGGACGGACTCTTAAACTGATTGGTTTTCTGTAGTTTATCTACTTTAATATACAGACAAGCTGTAGTAAAAAATGGTTAGAGAGGGCACAATTTTCTTCTACATACTGAAAAGTTAATGAAGGCATGAGACTGTAATTAATAAATGAAGATGATGGGCAGTTTCTCTAGGCAAGATAGTTTTCTGCAACTGCTGTATACAGAGTCCTGATATTTCACTTAGGAAGAAATGAATTGTTGTTGTAAAAGGTAATGAGTTTCACATTTTTGCATATTTTTTAAAAAGTATCTACTTAATTATTAATCTGTCATCATTAGTCTCAGCTCCAGAATTCAACAGAATATGTAACTAGGAGAAATTAGTGTTCCGGGATTCATTCTCTACCTTCATCTCTCTAACTGTACATCCTTCCACCTAAATTAAGAGAAAGGATTACCTAACTGGAGAGTGATAAATTACTAATTTGAGAGAACCAGGACCTCTATAATTTGATTTATTAGGGACCTTTAAATAACTATTTAAATATTCTACCATTTATTCTTTATAATTACTATACTTATACTTATGTGTACTTCTATTTGCCGTAACCCAAATCAGACAAAGAACCAAAATGGACTAAAAAACAAATAGTGTGGGCAACTTTACATTACGGGAATTCATTTTTTAGCATAATTAACTTGTTCTATAACCTCCTAGTTCACTATTCTACATCTCTGATGTAAATTTCTCACAATAATAGCTAGAGTACAATGGCCCTGATTGTCCAATGCCCAGCACATTCAGACCAGTGCAAGCTGCGCAAAAAATCCTACCATTGTGAACTGTACCATTCAGAACTACCATACTCACCTTGCACACACTTTACAACAGGATAAATGCCTGCCTGTGTTCCAGGGAGATGGAGAATTGGGGGCCAATTTTAATCAAAACAAGGAACTACTGTGGGAACATGTTCCAGCATTTACATTTGATTTTGAGTATTTCTAATAATAACTGGATACAAGTGATTCAACCTCTCTCTGCTAATTTTTCAGTGGACATGTTCTGTGCTCAAACGTATGTGGTTTCCATGGATTTCAATGGGAACCTTGTAAGCACACCTGAGACCTTGGAACTTTAAACTCAAGAAAATAAACACAGCAAAAACTGTTGCTTATGGCTCAAGCACTGAGCAAGATTTCTAAGAGTCTATACTAAAGTTTCTTAGATTTCCTAGCTTCCTCTGGATCTGTTACTCTCTCATCCAATCCAAAATTATCAACTCCAAATGGTTACATCTTATTAAAAGAATGAGTGGTGGCAACTCTATAGCTAATGTAGACTCTGAATACTAGGCTGCATCGGTTTCAAAAAGAGATTCTTAGACATTTGAGGACCTGAGTAAAAGCTCCATCTCAGAACAGAGGTACAATTCCTGCCTTCTTCCACCAGAAGAGAGGTTGCTCTTTGAGGAACCTTCATATGAAACTGCTTTAAAAACATCAGGACAGCAAGAGAAGAATTGAATTATCTTCATATAGAATTTGATCAGATTATGTACTTCTGTAGTGCACTCATAAGCTATAAGAGAAGGTCTCCTTGAAGGGCCTCAGGAAAAATATATCCATTTTATTCTGTATTTGAAGATGCATTGGAATTAAAGTGTAATCTGTTCTCAAAATACCAGATTTCTCTATTAAGTCTTTACATGTTTTCTGCTCTTGCTAGTTCTCTAACTGTTTGTGACACTAACCTGAAAACTCTCTACATTTACTACATAGCACTAGAACACTAAAATGACATCTGTTTTTCATAGCATCAGGTGTACCTTCATTATGTTTCTGTGAGGCAGAGCAGAAAATTGAAAACCAATTATGATTTAAGACCCCAAATTAAAACCTGTCGACTGTTTAGTAAAAATACTCAATAAAACTTGTTTGCCTTTCAACAGACATACTGAAGTAGTTTGCAGTGTTGTTATAGCCGTGTTGGTCCCAGGACATTAGAGACACAAAGTGGGTGAGGTAGTAGTATCTTTTACTGGAAGAAGAGTTCTGTGTAGCTCGAAAGCTTGTCTCTTTCACCAACAGAAGTTGGTCCAATAAAAGATACCCCCTCATCCATCTTGCCTCTCTAACGCCTCTGAAGTAGATCATTTTAAATGCAACTAGCATAAAAAGCAAGGATTTATAAAAACAGAACCAAAACAAAAACCAAATCAAAAAACCAAAACCACCCGCCCCCCACAAACCACAGAACCAAAAAGAGTCAGTCTTTTTCAGTTATGCTAAAACTTATTTTATCCTCAAACATCTTCTACCTCGCTACAGAACATTTTTAATTATAAACATAAATATTAACTGTTTAATTCACAAGTATGGAAGTTATGTCCTGATTTCAGTGTGGAACATCCTATTTCTGAAAATTAATCTTTACACCTTTGTGGTGGAAGAAGTCACATTGCTTTCTTTCAGCTCATAGCTCATATTAGCTACAGTATGAAACAAATCCCTGAATAAATACTTACTATGCAAGGGGAAGAAATGTATAGTGTAATAATTTTATGTATTATTATTACTTATTATTTGTTTTGTGGTAGCATGTAGGAGTCATTGACCACTGTGCTAGGCCATGTACAAACAGAGAAGAAAAAGACGATCAGTGCCCAGAGAGTCTACAGTCAAAGCATTAAACAAGATGCAAAAGGTGGATACAGACAGAAAGATGGAGGAACACATGGAAACGACGAGACAAAACTGATCAGCATGATAGGCAGTGGTCTCAGCACACCAGCTCCCTATTTGTCGTTACGTTTTTTGTAGGTATCACAGCAGAGTTTAATGAGGAATTTGAAGAAGGTTACTTTGAGATGTTTATGGGTAGCTCCTCCCATGTATGAGCAGCAGCATGGTGGGGGGGGGAGGGAAGCACATAGGTGCTTCTTAGAAAATTTAAGCAGTGGGTGTGGGAGGCTGGCATTATGGGTTGAGCAGAGGCAAGAGTCGACATCTTGATAGTGAATGAAAGCTGAGAAAGGCTGTATGTTATGCAGAAAAAATAAGCAAGAGTTAGATGTAGCATGGATGTGAAGACCTAGAAGGAGGCCCGAGTCAAAGATGACACCCAGGTTACAGGCCTGAGTGACAGGCAGGATAGTGGTGTTGACCACACTAACAGAGAAAGGAGGTAATGGGGAGGGGCTTGGGAGAGAAGATTGGAAGCTCTGTTTTGGCCATGTTGTGCTTAAGTTGATGGCTAGACATCCAACAGGAGATGCCAGACACAGGCATAGAGTGTAGCTGAACAGAAGGAGACAGGTCTGGAGTAGACAGGTAGATCTGTGAGTCATCAGCATACAGATGGTAGTTGAATTTGTGTTTGCGAACGAGATTACCCAGAAATAAGGTGTAGAGGAAGAACAGAAAGGGACCAAAGATAGAGCCCTGTGGAACCTTCAGAGAAAGTTGGAGGGCAGATGAAGGGGATCGTCCAAAGAACTCACTGAAAGAGTGATTAGAGAGGTAGGAGGAGAACCAGGAGAGGCCAGAGTTGCTGAAGTGAAGGGAGTACATGATTCAAGAAGATGGTGGCAAAGGCCAGTTAAGGAAGATGAGAATGGAGTACTGACTCTGAGATTGAACTAGCAAGAGGATATTAGAGCCTTTGGCGAGAGCAATTTCAGTGCAGTGCAAGGGGTAGAAACTAGATTCGAGAGGGTCTAGGAGGAGAGGAACTCCAGACCGTGATTGCTGACACCATGTTCAAAGAGTTTAGAGAGGAAAGGGAGAAGAGAGATGAGGCGGTAGTTGAAGACAAGCTCAAGGGACAGTGAAAGCTATACTGTATTCTGTCACTCTTGGAAGAAATTGGCGAGATCATGCGCAGAAAGAAGTGGCGGCAAAAGGAGGGCAGGGTTCGAGGAGTGAGTAAAGACAGTGAAAAGGCAGCTGGAGCGGTGAATGTGGGGTTCAATGAAGCTGGAGAAGTAGAGTTGTTTAGCAAGAAACGTGGCATAGAGAAGTGGCAGGAACAGGAGAGAAGAATCCCAATAACCCCACCAACATCTGATCCATGGAGGGAATGTGAGAAAAGGAGAGACCTCCACAAGAGAGGGTAGATGCAGATGCAGTGTCTGATGAAGGGATTTAGGTTTCTGTGAGAGCCAAGAGACAGAGGGAGCGAGATAGAAAGTGGATGACTGAAATCATTTGAGAGACTAGGGTGACCAGACAGCAAATGTGAAAAATCTGGACAGGGGGTGGGAGGTAATCGGAGACTATATAAGAAAAAGACCCAAAAATCAGGACTGTCCCTATAAAATCAGGACATCTGGTCACCCTATGAGAGACCAAGAGGGCATTTCAGATACAGCAAGAAAGGGGAGGGAGGAAGGGAAGGAGGGATAGGTGTGATGTTAGGAATAGTGGCAGGAGAGGGGCAGAGATGGTGGCAGAGACAGGCATGGGAGGTGGAGAGGGTGGGGATGGAGGGAGCACCACGGTTGGGGTAAATGTCATCAGAAGTCAGCAGGCAGCAGAGATTGTGCTTGTGGGATCTGCATTTGTGCTGGTGGGAGAAGGGGAGAAGAGAGCAGGTGGGAACTGCTGGTGGTAAGAGGGATGGGGAAATGGAACCAGTAGGTGGTAGGAAGGGGGAAGATGCAGGGGATCTGTGATGCAGAAGAGGGGTGTGGTAAGAGTCATGGGGGAGTGAGCAGATGGACAAAAAGGAAAATAATAGAAGAATGTTGTGAAGGTAACGCTAGCACAGCTGTCCTTCAAGTAGCTGGGGATGTGTTGTCTCTTCCTGCTAGGGAGGGAAAAAATGAAGCAGTGCTGCACCACTGGGAAGTCTGAGGGGAGGGGAACAACGGGGAGTGGAGCAGCTCACGGGTGCACAAGTTAGAGCAGTTTTCATACCATATAAACCTCACATGTTTTCAACAACATAACAAACATTTCTTCTTACACCAAGGAGACAAACAAATTATTTCTGGATCATATCTATTTGGTCTTAAGTGATTTGTTTGTTCAATTCTTTTCTTCCTTTAGATGATGTCCTTTGGCAGCTGGAGCTATTATTTCCTGGATCACAGGGTTTAACTATTCAGCAAATGCATTGACATCCTGCCCAAAGAGAACTGCAAAGCAAATCCAGGAAACACAAACACTAGCAGCCAGGGAAATAACTAGAATCCAAGTGGAGTTCTAAGCTTTTCTAGCTGTGTCAATTTCTCTCTGTAGTGGCAAGATGCTGGTTTGCTTTCTGTATTTTAAAATGGGGTTGTGATCAGTAAAACCTCCACCCTCAGCCCCTGCAATTTCTGCTCTATGTAGTCAGCAGATTAAACAAAAGGAAAACACCCATCAGAAACAATGACTTCTGTTCGTTTTTTTAAAAGCATTCACACTCTTGCTTGCTACTTTTGGGAGAGTAGCTGCACAACAGTTGTTAAACTGCAGAATACTGCAGTATTCTAATAATTAGAACAGACTGTATGACTGGATACAAAGAAAATCTGACTTTTGTTATGAGAGGGTAACATTACCAAAGTAAACTAAGGTTTTTAGTTGATAGACTTCCTCTCTTCCTGCAATTTAGAAGAGCAGGATTATACTAAACTGATGAATATATTAAACTAAAGTAGAACTTCAATCCTTAAGTATTTTTTGTGAGCAACATTTTTTTAATTGATCCTTCACATCTAGGGATTTTTTTTTTAACAACACTGATGGCTTAATTTTAATAAAATATTATATAATTAAGAACCTAGCCCAATAGAGATAATTTGATATTTACATATACTAAAATACAACAGCATATGGGTAGTGTGATTAAAGTGGTTAAAGCTGCTCTGTTCTCCATTTACCATCTGTTGCCATCCTTTGCCTTTTCCCTTGTACTTTTCCTCTCATCTCATTTCTGTTTAGTGCAGGTCTACACTACTGGTTAAGTCAATCGAACTTATGTCCCTCAGGGGTGTGAAAAAGCACCCCTCCCCCGAGCAATGAAAGTTTCACGCTGTCCACACCGGCGCTATGTCAGTGGGAGATGCTCTCCCGCCAACATAGCTTACATTTCTCGCCAAGATGGAGTAATTATGCCGACGGGAGAGGCTGCATCAGTGCAGCTGCGCCAATGTAGACTTAGAATCATAGAAGATTAGGGTTGGAAGAGACCTCAGGAGGTCATCTAGTCCAACCCCCTGCTCAAAGCAGGACCAATTCCCAACTAAATCATCCCAACCAGGTCTTCGTCAAGCCGGGTCTTAAAAACCTCTAAGGATGGAGAGTCCATCACCTCCCGAGGTAACCCATTCCAGTGCTTCACCACCCTCCTAGTGAAATCGTTTTTCCTAATATCCAACCTAGACCTCCCCCACTGCAACTTGAGACCATTGCTTCTTGTTCTGTCATCTGCCACCACTTGCCCTTAGAGAAGTTCCATCTCTGAAGTGCTAATTCAGCTCAGTATACTACTGGAAGCCAGAGGCAATGCCAGGTTGACTGAGGTTAAAATCAAGTAACAGGTTAAAGATGCTGCATTATATAAACAGAGCATGTAATAACTATTGAACTGAGGAATTAGAATGGATCTATACTTATTATTTACTGAGCATGGACAATGTGCTTTGTGCTATACAAAACAGAAGAAGATAGTCCTCAGTACAATCAGAGTTTGAAAGGTGTTACCAGGCGTGCTGTAAACTGTAAACCCTGTATATGATGGAAACCACTTCAAACCAGGGGATGCTGCAGTATTCCTAGTTCCAGCACCTATGGATGTTACCCATTTGAAATGTACTTTATATACATATTTCTGATTTTTCCATGCTATAAGCTGCTCATTGTCTTTTGAAATTCATCATGCTAATCTGAGGAAAAGGAGTTCATTCACGGTTTCCCTTTAAACAACCTGAAACAAATGAGAGCAGGACTACATCTATCCCATCTCAAATCTATATAATGTTCTTCAGAGATCTTCATTCAGCTACCTGGTGACTAGACATTTTAGGACACTGCTGCATGTTAGTTATTCCTCTAAAGGAATGAAATAATATTTTCACCTTTAGGTGTTTTGTAATTAAGTCAGTGTCAGGGTGATAGAATAGAAAGTAGTGATGCACTGAGCTATAGATATCCTTTCTGGTTAAAACGCACTCATCTGGAGATGTGTTGCCATAATATGAAAATAATGTACAGCCGCCTGAAATGCCTGTTTTTATCTGCAGTGCAGCCAAAAAATCTTTAATAAGAGTCATTTCTGTATCTTAGGGGAGGGAGAGGAGTACAGGGAAAAAAGATAATGAAAGTGGACTAAATACTTTCAAAGTTTATTGGATATAATAGTTCACACAGAAAAATTTATATTTTCTTCAGTAAATAAGATAGCCTAGTAACTGAATTTTGTTGTATTAACTTAGCTCTGACTTATAAATGTATTCTTTTCATTTACATATATTACATTAGGCATATGCAACCTATTTAATATAACTTTGGCTAATTAATGGAAAATTGTAATTATAGCCATCCTTTATACTTGAATTCCTTTAGAAAAAAATTACCACATTTTTGGTATTAAAGGGGTACTGTAATGTTATTCAGCTTTTCTTTCACAAACCAGTAAAATGTGAAACATTCAAATATATTATTTTTAAAATATGTGCATCTGGTAATGGGCATTATTAAAAACTGCACACATACATTTATTGAATTGATTTTCATAATGAGGAACTTATGTTTTGTACAAAGTGCTTAGACGAATTAGTATAGACCTAATGACATAGAACAGAAAAGTGCTCAGGTTCAAATTCTCCAATTCCTCAAATATTAGACTAACTTTTTTCTTCTAACATTAAATCAATATTTGAACAGTAGAGCAAATATTTGAAATGCAGCTAGTTAGTTACCTATTACAGAGAACAAATTGAACTTAAATTATTTCTTTCCCTAGAAACGCTGAACAAAATCTGGATTTAGTTCACAATATTTCAAAGAATTTATATATTTAACTTTACCCTCAAATTAGAACCCTTCTAAGATATTATTGTTATAACACCATTGGTGTACAGGCAGCCTAATCAAGAAGGAAGACATTTCGTTCCCTGAGGATCTTGGTCTAATTTGGACATTCACATTACAAACCCTGCTACTTCAAAGTGCTCTTCACTTAGCAGGATCAAATGAGTAAGCAGCAGCAGAGCCTGTTCAGACAACACTGCCAGACCAGTAGCCACAGACAGCCTCTGGCTCATGAGTGTACTATCCTACCAGGGACAGGCTGAAATGTTAGTAAGATGTTTACTACTCATGCTCCAGTGCTGTATGTTGTGGAGTACAAGCTGGTTTGTGATGTAGAATCTCTGCCATGTTAATAATTTAACCTCCTGGGGATCACGTCTCCCTTTTTATCATGACCTGGCTAGGTCACACTGACACTGTCCTTCTAATTCCCCCATCTTTCTGTTTAACAGGAATCCTCCATCTACTATTTCCCCAGTTACTCCCGCCCACAAACACACGCAGAATTTCTGGATGCATTCCGTATTCTCTTCATCTTGTGGAGCTGATACCCTCCCATAGTTGCCAGGCACAGAAGTTTAATACATGTGAGGTGGCGATCACACAATGAATGCTAGACTGTTCACCTGGGAGCATAATTATATGACATAACTAGATTTACTTGCGCCAGCTGTGAGAATCAGGCACAAGAGCAACAGCAGATAGCGCTAACAGTCATCATTATTTGAAGGAAAGACAAAAAGAGTGGGCTTAAGTTTGAAAGAGACGAGGACACATTTCAGACATTTGTTATCAAAATATATCAAAGGCTAATCATCTGGATGAAAATAATAGATAACTGGTATCTGGTCCAAGTACAAAAGGAGTTACACCTGAGATTACAACTACTGTTACTATACTTGCAACTGACAGCAGCAGATTAATTTATAATATTTTTTCAACTGCTAACACAAGAAAGTGTTTGGTGGCACCTTAAAGACTAA
>NW_020664444.1:12502098-12598736 GCF_002925995.2 Terrapene triunguis | reverse complement strand
GGGCCGGCACCCCAGGGCCCGAGCCGACCCAGGCTGGAGATGCCGGGGGGGTCAGACTGGGCCGCGCCTCCTCCCCCCACACCCCCCTTACCTGCTTCAAGCTTCCCGCGAATCAAATGTTCGCGGGAAACAGGGGAGGGGGCGGAGTTGGGGCAGGGACTTTGGGGAAGGGGCGGAGTTGGGGCGGGGGCATGGGCAGGGCTGGGCCGGGGCCCCGTGGAGTGTCCTCCTTTTGGAGGCTCAAAATATGGTAACCCTACTTATAGCAACCCCTCACTAAAACTGTTAGCCCTGGATTATTTAAGCACCGGGATATTAATGCATGAAGAAAACGTACTGAGACAATGTGTGAATTTATTTCCACTGTTACCAGTGATGAATTATTATTTAAATGCAAAAACAAACTGAACAACTGCTTATGGCGGCAAATCTTATTTTGTCTGTTTCTAATTTTCAAAGTTATGCCAGATGTTCACTTCATATTTTGTAGGACCCACTTTGATCCCCATGCTGGGTATCTTGCAATACAAAAATCCTAGAAATTACATAGACGAAAACTATGTTTTTATCATTTAGCCCATTTTTGCCAGATTGTTCCCATATAATATATTTTACTGTATTTTGCTATACCTAGTTTTAAATGTTCTGAGTGTGGGGGATTCCAGCACTCTCTTTAGAACACTATTCTAGAGTCAAAAAGCTGTTATATATAGCTTCTATAAAGCTTGCAGGACTGATCAGTAGTCTGCCCTTTTAACCTCTAAAATCAAATGCACAATCATTTTATGGAACCTGGGAAGGAATTAACATCACACATGCATTTTAAATACATATTACACAAATGGCCGTGGGGGGAAACACTCCACAAATGAGGTCAAGACACTTGTGTAACATACTGTACGTGGTGCATTACCTTTTCAAGTGGAATTTGTGTTTTTAGGCAGCGCCCTTTGCTGCAGCATCTGGGTGCTGTAACAACAATAAGCAACAGTTTCTCCATCAGAGACAACCATTTTAACTTCATAAACTATAGAGTTTGCCACAACATTTAAAAGACCAAATAAACAAATATGCCTCCTGCTTTCTCTAATGCTTGCTTTAGCATAGGCTTGTGTGAATTACCATGTTGGGAGATGCAACAGATGTGGGCTCTGAAATGAGAATGCTCTGTCAATAGTTTTGGACAACAAAACTACAGGAACAAACAGCAAAAATAGCCCAGCATAACCACCATAATAGGGCATTATGGCCCTACAAATGCATGTAGAGCAGTGGTGGGCAACCTACGGCCCACATGCGGCCCATCGGGGTAATCTGATTGCGGGCTGCGAGACATTTTGCTGACGACCGTCCGCAGGCACAAACCCCCCTCGCAGCTCACCGTTCCTGGCCAATGGGAGCTGCGGGAAGCGGCGGGCCATAGGGATGTGCTGGCCGGCGCTTCCCACAGCTCCCATTGGCAGGGAACGGCGAACTGTGGCCATTGGAAGCTGTGGAGGGCTGTGCCTGCAGACGGTCCACGTCAGCAAAATGTCTCATGGTCCGCAATCAGATCACCCTGATGGGCTGCATGCGGCCCACGGGCCACAGGTTGCCCACCACTCATGTAGAGTATCTCATCAAAGGCTAAGATGTTTATCCATCAGAAAGTATATTATTACTTGAAATGTTACATGTGTACTCTGAAACATCCAATGATCAGAATCAGATTTCATGTAGGAATACAGAATTACAAGGAAAATGACTGACTGATCTTGATACTGCACAGCCAGTAATGAAATTCTGCTATAAATGTGCAACAAATGATCAACAATATGGACTAAGTTACATCAATGGTACAATTTGCAAAAGAGTGAAGGAACTTTCATTTATTACAGTATGTGTTTGTACAGTGCTTAGCACAATGGGGCCCAACCTGGCTGTGGCCTTTTGGTACTGCTGCAATATAAATATTGATTGGGCTGGCTCCTTTGCTGGTGTAAATCAATGAAGATCCATTGACTTCACTGGAGCTACGCTGATTTATGCCAGTGGAGGAGCTGACCCATTATCCTGACTCCTGCCTATGCCATAATATATGTGATAGACCCTTATATGAGTTTATTAAACATATCCAGCATTATTTATTCATTGTGCTTATATAAGATACCTGGTGATTGTAATTTTGGTCGCTTTGTACTATCATTTCGCAGGGTTTAAAGCTTTGTCTAGGTTTGTAACAGAAAGAGTGGCATATAGAAAGTTTTAATGGTGTCACATCTCAATACAGAAGCCTCTTGATTTCATATAATTTGAAAACCCTCAGAGACAGAATAGGGCCAATTTAATGTATCATCCTGAATCAGCTTTATTCATCAACATAACACTGCCTATAATTCAGTTCTGGGGGTACACTGTCTAGTGATTTTATAATCTAGAATACTTCTGCTGGGCAAACACTACAAACTAGAGGCAGTATTGCATTTACATTGTCAAACAACCTAACGGGAAATGTCACCGTTATGATTTCTAGGCACAAATGATAATTGAATTGGAAGGAAAAGTTCAAGAAAATAGTAATGCTCTTGTGTATTAACAGAAGGCCTGTTCTGCTCTGCAGCTTGCTATCCAAGACCATTTCCTTCCTTAATATTAAAATTCTAATCAGCCTTCATTTAATCTGCAGAAATGTATGACTTAATGTAAATCCTGCATGTAGCTTTTCAAACAAACAACAACCTGGAATATCAGACCCAACATACTGCTGCAGAGCATAAATAAATTTCAAATTAAATCAAAATATCAAAACTGCCTGTGCACAAGTCCAGAATATTTGGAAAATATCAAGTGTCTTTTGAACAACTGGTGACGCAGTCTATTGATATTATAAAAGACTCAAAAGTTTGAATTTCTAGGTTTAACCATTTTAAGGAAGGAGACTTGGAGTTTTAATATCACAGAAATAAAATGCAAACCTAGAAATGAGATTAGATACACTATACACCAGATCTGCATTGATACTTTTAGAGTTTACAACAAGAAGGAGAAATGTATCAGCCTGAGTCAGTCTGTGGCCTATAGCATGTATCTCAATAAACAGAAAAGAATGCTCTAAAATTCAAGCTACTCAAGGGCAGTGCACCCCAAAAAACAAAACCTCTAGTAGGTGGGAGAGTCTTTAGGATCCGGTACTTTGGAAGAAGAAAAGGACCTACGGGTTACAGTGGACGAGAAGCTGGATATGAGTCAACAGTGTGCCCTTGTTGCCAAGAAGGCTAATGGCATTTTGGGCTGTATAAGTTGGGGCATTGCCAGCAGATGGAGGGACGTGATCATTCCCCTCTATTCGACATTGGTGAGGCCTCATCTGGAGTACTGTGTCCAGTTTTGGGCCCAACACTACAAGAAGGATGTGGAAAAATTGGAAAGAGTCCAGCGGAGGGCAACAAAAATGATTAGGGGGCTGGAGCACATGACTTATGAGGAGAGGCTGAGGGAACTGGGATTGTTTAGTCTACAGAAGAGAAGAATGAGGGGGGATTTGATAGCTGCTTTCAACTACCTGAAAGAGGGTTCCAAAGAGGATGGATCCAGACTGTTCTCAGTGATAGCAGATGACAGAACAAGGAGAAATGGTCTCAAGTTGCAGTGGGGGAGGTTTAGGTTGGATATTAGGGAAAAAAAATTTCACTAGGAGGATGGTGAAGCACTGGAATGGATTACCTAGGGAGGTGGTGGAATCTCCTTCCTTAGAAGTTTTTAAGGTCAGGCTTGACAAAGCGCTGGCTGGGATGATTTAGTTGGGGATTGGTCCTGCTTTGAGCAGGGGGTTGGACTAGACTTCCTGAGGTCCCTTCCAATCCTGATATTCTATGATTCTATGAATCACAGAATAATGAGACTGAAGAAGAAAACACTGCTTAAAACCTGAAGTCTGCTGCAGTGACCTGGAAAATATATATTTAAAAAAACCCAAAAGCAAATACCAAAAAATGGAACACAAACTTTCAAACCTAAAAGGCAAGAAACAAATGCAAAGCTTTAAGGAAAATATTCCATTAGCCTCCGACAACCATGCGTAAGCACCATGGCAAATTCCCGAGCTTATGGAGGTGGGGGAGAGTTGAGGGAAAGTGCTGCACACTCAAGGAAAGCTCTGCAGAACTGGAGCATTCAGACATAACGAGACTCTGGGATGGCGTGTCAAAGTACGAAAGCAAAGCATCAAAAGCCCAGAGATAGGGCAAGGCCTCACGTCCCAAAGCAATGTGCTCAGTCCCCACAGGGTTGAGACTTTTTGTGGCTAGAAGGGCAGAGCTACAAAGCCACGCCTTGAACAAAATGCTAAAACAGAGGTGGGCAAACTACGGCCCGTGGAACCATCCTGTCTGGCCCTTGAGCTCCCGGCCAGGGATGCTAGCCCCCAGCTCCTCCTCTGCTGTCCCCCTTTCCCCACAGCCACGCCGCAGCGCAGGCAGCACTCTGGGCAGCGGAGCGGTGCGCTCCTATTGAGCAGAGCAGCAGCGTGTTTAGCTCCGTCCGGGCGGTGCGGCTGCCAAACATGCTGTTCTGAGCGGCATGGTAAGGGGGCCAGGGCCGGGGGGTTGGATAAGGGGCGGGGGGTCCTGGGAAGAAGTCAGGGGACAGGAAGTTGGGGGGAGGTTGGATAACGGGCAGGGAGCAGGGGGCGGTCGGATGGGGGATGTTCGGGGGGGTGGTCAGGGGACGGGGGGGTTGGATAAGCGTGGGAGTCCAGGGGGGCCTGTCAGGGAGCGGGGGTGTGGATAGGGGTCAGGAGATGGGAAACAGGGCGAGTTCGATAGGTGTGGAATCCTGGGAGGGCTGTCAGGGGGCAGGGGTGTGGATAGGGGTCGGGGCAGTCAGGGGACTGGGAGCAGGGGGGTTGGATGGGGTGGAGTCCTGGGGGGGAGTTAGGGGCAGGGGGTCCCAGAAGGGGGTGGTTAGGGGACAAGGAGTGGGGGGGTTGGATGGGCTGGGGGTTCTGAGGGAGGCAGTCAGGGGGCAGGAAGTGGGAGGGGGTGGATGGCAGGCTGTTTGGGGAGGCAAAGCCTTCCCCACCCGGCCCTCCATACAGTTTTGCAACCCCAATGTGGCCCTCGGGCGAACAAGTTTGCCCACCCTGTGCTAAAACATCGAGATCATGCTCAAAAGAGTAGGAAGGAACCATTGCACCTGCAGGGCCAGAATCCATTGTCCAGTCAACAGTCTTCTGTTTAGTACATGTAGAGGTCACAGTCTGCTAACTTTAAATTAAAGAATCAGCCTGGAAGATAGGGACATTAAACAAAGAAGACAAACTGGAATGCTTCAACAAACTATCATGATGACGAAGGAACTGACTGGAATGTTCAAGTGACTGAAGGTCCAGAGAGGCATGAAACCACTGTTGGGGGAATATGGCTTATGTCCCTGGCCGCTAGTTTTGCCCTTAGAGACTAAAATAACTTTTAGAGATTGGGGAGTTCTACCAGTCTCACACTAGGAAGCATGTTGACATCAAATTGAATTGTTTATTTAAAAAATTTAAAGTAAAACATGCCCCATAGTTACTACAGGATTTTCAGTATCTGAATGCAAACTTGATTCCCCACGCTGTAAGTTACCTTTCACATTCAGCAGTAACTTTCCACACATACCATGCCTTGTCTGTCTGCAGACTAACGGAACAAAAATCAGATTTCTGATG
This sequence comes from Terrapene triunguis, assembly GCF_002925995.2. Lineage (NCBI taxonomy): Eukaryota > Metazoa > Chordata > Testudines > Emydidae > Terrapene > Terrapene triunguis. The sequence goes on along the minus strand of NW_020664444.1, from coordinate 12,593,050 downwards.
TGCCCCTTTAAAAAAAACTGTACCTACTGTACTAGTAGGTACTGCTCAAGCAATTTATCTTTCAGTCTGCAAAGGCAGTTTGGCTGATTAGCCAACAGCCCTAAGCTATACTTTGAAAAGAAGTATTTCAACACTTGACCCTTTCGCAAATCCTCTCATTTTTATCAGAAAATAAAAACCATTGTATCGGCATAAGTATAGTTACAAAATGACGATTACACAACATTGTATCTGGGTTTCAAAGTTTTGAAGTCTAACTTAATTATAGAAGGACTTCTACAAATCAGGGTCTGAAAAGTGGTTTCTCCATTTATGCAGGTTGCAACAACAAAGAAGTCTTTAGGACATACGGGAGTGATGGTTCAGGCTGCTGTATGTGCTATTACATACACACTGATTAATCATAACAGGAGTTACATGGCTCACTAATCCATACATAGGCTTGGAAAGATTAGATTTTTATCAATAAATGTCAATTTCACCACACACATACAAACTCAGGAAAAAATATTTCCATCTTTAATAATGAAATCTATAGAGAGGCAAAGTAAGCAAAAAGCTGCTTGAGAAATTATTAGAGTTTGATTTAAGAATATTTACTTTGTATATTTTGACGTGATGTTGACAAGTTTTAAGTTATAAGCTTTAACTTTTTGAATCTCAGCACCTATTGTCACTAAGTAATTATTGTCTGACCCCTTACTGATGGGTCCCCTCCATAATTTCCTGCAAGAAAATTTAAAATAGAACAAACAAAAAAAAAGTTTAAATATCCATTGAAATTATAAAAAAAAAAAAAAATCAAATCCTGCCAAGCCTACCCATATTGCGGTGGATGAGTAGTACATTTTCCATTTTTCTGCAACATCCCTGCTTTTGGTAATTTTGTAAGACCACTTTTCCTATAAACAATAATTCTGTATTGAGGATTTTCTTTTACCTTTGTGTGTGTGCTGTTGTTGCCAATACATGCTATCCGATTTCAGCACTTCGCTTCAATCAATCTCCTTTGGGCAGCTAGCATGTATGCTATTTGTGTTGGAGAGAGATAGGCCCAAAAGATCCTCCCCCTGATACCTGCTTGGCCTTCAGCCAGCATCAAGAGATCTGTGGAAGCAGAATTCCTGTATGTTTCAAGAGACTGCTTACTGATAAGAATGAGGAAGTCAGGAAGAGCTGACATAATGTATGTCACGCACATCCACAATTTCAGAGAAAACCAGCGCCCTGGGAAAGAATTGGTCATCAGAGATGTTAGGATTTCAGCAGTACAGTAAATTAAATTTGAAGCCATTCAACTCTGACAGTGATGTATCTGCTGAATTTTTATCTATGCAGAACAGACACAACATGGCCAGCAACACAATAGCAAACATCTGCAGCAGCAGCTGCCAGTTTCTTATTGGCCAGATTAAAACACTGCTTACTGTCTGTCCAATTCTATGTACAGAATAAAAAGTTAAACTCTAACTTAGACTTGTCAGTCCTCATATTTTATTTGGTTGGACAGGGCCAGAAAATGAGAACTCTTTACAGCTCAATGGATTCCACTTCAACCCAGAAGTTTGTTTCTAAACTACACAAGTACTGTATCAAAAGTGAAAAATATTAGCTGTATTACACTGTGGAAAATGCACAGAAACTCACAGTGGGTTCCAAAGTCAAACTAGTTACACCATCTTCCATTATAAATCTTGTCTGCAGCAATACTCTTGTTTGTTTAGCTTATTGTGTTTAACTGAAATAGTGTAATTTGGTTTTGATCAGAAAGTACTTTCCTTCAAAGCTACCCTTTCCTTATTGACAGTAAATTATTTTTTATTTATAAAAATCTGATGTCCTGTATTTAACAATATGCTTGAGGTTTATGTTAGCAGAGTATTTTCAGTGGGGTGAATGAGTTGAAAACTGCTTCAGCTTAGTTAGCAGATGATTGTTTTTGCAAGTTGGGAGGTACTCTCCATTTATCTGCCCAAACCAGAACCCGGAGTGAATAATATATTCAAAAGAAATGCATCAGGTTAAAGTGAGGACACTGGTGGCTCAGCTGAATCCTACAGTTTACAGGTTTCAAATCCTAGCTAAGGAAATAGGGGTTGTGACACACTGCAAGCTGGGAGAAATGCTGTTCATAAAGTGTGATGTTAAATCAAGTCCAGTCTGCCAGCTCTGGCAGTTGCTCAGGTTGAAGTTAAAGATCCCATGAGAGCATTAAAAAAAGGGAACACTTTGGTATCCTGGCCAAACTGCCTTCTCTCACTTAATGTCACCACAGATGTAACTGCTTCCAGAGCAAACACTCATGGAATGTTGCAGCCACATAATGGCTGCCAATTTATTTATATCCAATCACACAGAGCAGGAATTAAATATTTTGTAAAGCACATCGGAAATCTGATGACATAGGGTCTTGGCATGTTTTCATATAAATGCCAAGCATCTCAGCTTCTGGAGTATTTTGAACAAAAAAAGTGGCACAAAGCAGGCCTTATTGACATTGTTACTCTGCGTTAGAATTCTTCAACCTCCAATTTGGTAACATTTTGCTTGGAGCATCTACAGAACTTTATTATTGATACAATAAGCACTGACAAAAAATACTAAGTGGTGTTGGGATTTTCAAATGTAACCGCTTGGTACAAAAAGTTTTACACTCAGACATCTAGTAGTGGGATAACACTAACCAGCAAAAGTGGAGGGAGCATTCTTTGCTCCCCAGAATCTCTGGGGGGGGGTGCCAAAAGATAACCATTCATATTGACAGGAGGCACCATGAAGCAGTCAATGTCATATTCTGTGCAAGCAGTTTGATCCATTAGACAATGGTTGGAAGTGGTGAATTCTAAACCTGATCTAGTGTTACGATTCACGTTGTGAGAAAAATGGGACAAAAATAACCCCAAAGAACCAGGAAGGCTTTTCAGACCCATGAATTACTCTTGAAAAAACAGATGGATTAAACTTCCCATTAACTGGATGGCCTTGACATTCCATCATCTGGAGTGCCCTAGGAGTTTTGTCAAATAAGAGAGCACAGGTTCTCTCTCTTTCATGGATGAGTTGGCTCTGAAAGTATTAAATGAATCTTTAAAAGATACTCTAAATTCAGAGGGCATATACAATCTTCCTTTGTGAATATTAATATTTCTCACAGGCAGAATAATCAAAATGTCACTCTCCGACATAAGACAACTTACTCGCTATTCAGAGATATCACCCAAATTCTTGTACCTGGCACAAAGAAAGATAATACATAATAGCCACTTATATAGCCCTCTACATGTTTAAAGCATGATACAATTATTACCTAATTAATCAATTCTAAATCACAGATTTTCTTTTTTTTAAATCTAGCCTCCAGCCATGCCAGATAGGCAAAAAACAAAACATAAAACAAACAAAAACATTCCCATCCGATAGAGATTTATTCATAAAGGGGAAGAAGCTTCCAAATTCTTCCAGGATAAACTGAGGACCAGATTCTGGCCCCTGCTCTGGCAGCACTAAGTAGCCAGAAAGCCAGATTAAGAGCCTACCTGAAGACTCTCTGGAATCCCCAGGTGTCATAGGTTGCAGCTCCTATGCCACTTCTCTTCAAGTTCACAGCATATGGGTTCAGCTAGACAGCTGCTGCATCTGGCTGAACTCCAGCTGCTCCAACTGCCCCAGGGTCCTAGGGCAGCCAGGCGTTCATCCAAACAGCCCAAAGGGTGCTCAGCCTCACACCAGAGACTCACCCTTTGCTAGCCTTGGGATTAGAGAGAGCGTAATGGTGTCCTAAAGCCACCTTTACTTCCACACTCAGCACAGCTTGGCCAGATCATGGAATCTGGTCCTGAGTGCCCAGTGCAAAGCCAATAGCTACATATATTTTTTTTGCTTTTTAATGCTATGAAGTAGATGCTTCCCCGGATCAAGAAGAAACAACAGAAGTCAGGGATCTTGGTGGGGAAAGAAGATCAAACTGGGACCCTTCCTCCAAAAATGAACAATCCACCTAAACAGTTCCTTTCCAGTCATGGTTCCAGTGCTCACAAATTTTTTTCATTTTTATTGAATATAATTGTGTGGGTATTCCCTTACTTTGTGGGTGATTCTCAAGCTATAAACTGGCCAGTTTTACATCACTCAGCCCCAGAAACAAGATGGAATATTGTTTTCCTTTAGTTTGAGCTGGGAATATCCAGGTATTGTTCTCTGTTTAACAATGGATATTTGCCACTGACAGGCTGAAAATTAACTCCTCCTTTGGCTGTATCCTTTTTAACAGCATAAGAGCAAGAATTTATTTTGTAATTCAATGTCTAAACTTGTGAAATGCCCAGAATCTTCAACTCTCATTGGTATCTGTGGGAAATGATGGTGCTTAACCCAACTGAGGTTTGGGCCTTTTGTGTTACCCTAAAGTATGCTGGGTCATATTTTATTCACGTATACTGTAACATACCTTCCAAAATACAACAGATTATTATTATTATTTTTTTAAAAAAACTTAGTTTAGGGTCATTGCAAAGAAGAAGTTTTAGAAAGAAAATTTTGATAGCATACAATTTAAAATTTTGTTATGTCCCAACATGGGAAATTTAAAAAGCTCTCACAAGAATCACACACTACCTAGCATTTGTCTCTTTAATATGTACTATATTCTTCTTGGCAGCCACACATTTTATGCACACGTTGAAAATGTAGTTGCAGCACTTACAAACTGAATAACCTGGTTTTTGGTCCATGAAAATTGCTTATGTGAAACATCTCACAAAAGGGCTAGTTGGCTTCAATAAAGCTTCTGAAAATCAATTTATAAGTATCTAGACTGCAAAATTCATTATTTGTCTCTACCAGTTTAAAGAAATGAAGAACAGTATGAAGCTCAGCATTTCAGTTATCATCCATATTTAGCACTTTTGCCAAAGAATTTCTAAAATATTAAGTCTACTTAATAAAGAAACTATTCCTTCAAGCAAAAGATGTCTGATTTACAATGCAAGCAAATCAAAATAGTCTCAGGATGGGTGTCTTCATCACTCAGGGGACCTGGTAATTAGATAAACATTCATCAGTCTGAATCCAGTTTAGGCCCATAATTACAGAAAGTTACTACCTGATGGCTGCTCACTGGTTAATATGAGATGAGCTGGTGTTCTCAGTCCAGCTCCTAATGAATTGTGTGCACATAATAAAATCACTAGTTAAACAACGTAATACATAAATATTTTGCATTTCTATGGTGCCTTTCATCTGAAAGCCTTAAAGTGCTTTGTGAACACTATTTTAGTTTTACAAACATGTTTGAAGTATCTCCATTTTACAGATAGGGAAACTAAGGAATAAAAATATGTCCAAGACGACAGAGCAATTTAATGGCAGAGCTAGGAAAAAACCCCAGAAGTCTTGACTCTCACTTGAGTATTCTAACCACTAGACTACACTGTCTCTTTTTACCTCTGATTCCTATTATAGAGAAAGAATAACAATATCACAAAAGGTAACACTATATATTTTTTTATTTATTTCTAACCAATGATTGTGAAACAGGAGCCGAATGTTTATGTCAATTTACAATAGGGCCTCCTTAGCCACATGCTTATAGCAAGAGGCCCCAAGGCATATTTGGGAATGGAAACATTCTGAATTCAGCTCTTATCAAATTTCCAGCCCACGCTATGTTTTTCATTAGTATACATGGTGTTATAATAAATGATGCACTTCCTTTTTCACTTTATGCTTTTAACATGTGATAATATTTCGATGAATGTTTTGTGTTACTGAACCACACTAAATCTGAGAATCTATTTTATGATGAAAGGTGAAAAAAACAGATTAAAAGCTGAGCGATGCTGACACGAATGTCTAGTTTAAATTCTCCACTGGGGGCCAACCCATTGCCAGTGCCAGCTCCCTGGGGACCCATACTTAGGGGGGCTGTACTAACAAAAGGCCAACAACGAGCACATATTCCCAGAGTTTACAGAGAAGATGACTACCAGTTTACTCCCTACATAGCTGGCCTAGAAGAATTCTGCTTTCAAAACAACCCCCCAAGTCATGCACCTGCAACCCACTCAGCTGCCAGACCCTTTAACCCCACCGTGCAAATGGGTAGCGTCTGGAAATCTGCCTAAGGCTCCACACATCTGATTTTCACAAGGGTCTTTCTGCACAAAGGCCAGCCCAATTCAACTTTTGTATCAGCATTTTAGTAAATATGAATAGTGGGGAAAATATCAAGGAGGCCCAGAAGGAAAGATGTTTAAGAGCAATTTAGGGCTCTTAGGATTTACTAAATGTATCAGGCATTACAAAATGCTACGGTGTTTTCCCTCTTTATTCTGACACTTACATCTCAGATAACAATCTCAGGATAAACAATAAGCTAAATGCTACTTTCTTTCTTCTGTTAACTAGAGATTTGGTCATATTAAATGGAGATCGAACTGATGTTTTGCTCCCTACAAATACACCAGATTCTAAAAATCATTTGTATTGTAAGGGACAGAGTAGACTGGTACTAGGATGTAGACCCTCAGGCAGGATAACAAGATCCTACGACAATTTTTTATGCACCAGATTATTCCCCACAAGATTATCCCTCCACACAAATCTCGCAAATCTTGACGGGTAAGGAAAGTCAGCAGCAAAGAGGCTGCACCAAAAGACATTCACTATACTCCCTGTGGCAAACATTACTGTAGCCTAGCTGCCAAGGGACAAAGGGAAAGGGGTAAGGCAAACTGTCCCAGGGCTACAGGGCCTCTGTGCAGATTGCCTTGGCTTCTGCAGATCTTGGGGAATCTGTAGACTTTGGAGGTTAAACTGCAATCATTCTGTGAGGGGCTCAGAAGGGGCACAACTTTCCTCTACTTCCAGTGAAACAAGCCCAGAAAACCCCCACAAAGATGCCCTGGTAGAGTTTTCCCTCCTCCATTTCCACATCCTATGGGTTTTTCCACAGAGCGGGGTGATTGGATCCTATACAGTCAAGTAGGTTACCACAGCTCCAAAAATAACTGCACTTAGGCTATAAAGAATAATTGCACCATCCATTCTCAGACCTTATTTTCTGGTGTAGTCTGAACTGGAATGTTTACACTGACAGATAAACAGAAGTAAAACAATTCTCCTTTTGCTTCATGAACTGACAGAATCAAATCTCTGCATTTTATGGTCAAAACTGAATAGGGATACCGATGATGGCTACATTTTAAATCAAATTAATTCTATCCAGAACATTTAAGGTTTTAATAAGAGAAAAGTGATGAGAGTCAAACGAAATGCCCAGAGTTGACTCAGGCTCTCTCTAATTTTTGTTACTATTTATTATAAAACAGACATGTTGTTTTACTAATATTGTGGTAAAATAAATTAAACAAATAATCATAGAAAATAGCTGTGGATAACGTATAACCCAAGACAACACACCTCTTAACTGAAATCTTCCGTTGACGGCTTTAACTACTAATCAAAGTGATTTAAAGCATCAATTTTAACCTTGATTTAAATCATGGTTTTTAATCTTGTTTTGCATGTATACTTTTCAGTTATTTTCCTAAAGAAAGGTTGATTCTCATTGCTTTGTAACCATTAAAACATGTTGAATTGAAACTAAATGTAGAACAAAAGTGGTGCTTCTTTTTTGCTAACCAGAAGGATACATTATAATTATATATATTTGTTTAAGCAGTTATATAGCTTACCTTACATTTATTCAGCTCCTTAATTTTTGTTACATTTTTGTTATGCTAGAAAATGGTGAATGATGCATTTCTTATTTACTAGACCATGGTTTCTTTTAAATTGTGATTTGTGTCAAGTTCTATTTGGATGGCAATTCAAATTCAATTAAAACGTATAAAAATATCATTTAATTTTTTTTTTATTAAACAAAAGTACCTTAAGAACGCTATATACATAAGAAAAAAGTTTATCAAAAAGTTGCTCCAAAAGTTTGCATTTAAAAGTAACAGATTTATTCAACACAGGCAGTATTATCTGAAGTTAGGGAACTGATTGTTTCTGGTGACTACATCCCTCTCTCATACCCAATTTTTATTCATATATTGGGCAGAGGCAAACAAGCTTTTACTGCTTATTTAACTCCTAATTGGTTTCTTAACTTTGAATGAACTAGTCACTGAATTGAACTAGTTGAATAAACTGAAATGAAGAAAATAGTCTCTCTGCACCTGCAGGAGAGGCTTACTGCTGTCAATAGTTGGTTTGGCACTTCAACAGACTCTGGTTTCAGGCGCTTAGCCAGCAGCTTCTATCAGTTCAGTGGTTTGACTTTCTGTAAAACTTAGATGCCAACATGTACTGCTCTTTCTTTCTTTAGTTGAAATGATTTTAATAATTATATTAAGTTTAGGCCTTAACATTGGTTGTCATAATTTCAAATTTAATTCTAATTTTTGTTAAAAAACAAAACCTATATTTAAATTTTAAAAAATCCTTTTTTATTTTTTTAAAACCCCATTGATTGTTATCCACCCTATAGCTACTTGAGACAACCACTGTAGCAAATATCAGAGGGGTAGCCGTGTTAGTTTGTATCCACAAAAACAACGAGGAGTCCGGTGGCACTTTAAAGACTAACAGATTTATTTGGGCATAAGCTTTCATGGGTAAAAAACCTACTTCTTCAGATCCATGGAGTGAAAATTGCAGAAACAAGCATAAATATATATTGGCACTGTAGCAAAGAAGAGTGAACATAAGGATCTACCTTAATGAACTTCACATGTGCTAAGGACATCCGCTACTGTTAAACTGCAGTGCATAATGAAATGTGTGTGTCATGGCTAAAGGGCTAGCTGCATCTCTGACCCCTCTTCTGGTCTCACTGGTGTACACCACACAGGTGTTAGACCTCATGTACTTATATGTTCTGGGGTAGAATCCTGAAATTATCCAACACTTACACCGGGTCCTAGGCTACAGTACCCTGCGTATTGACCATTCTTACCAAGCAGGCCTAGTTGGGTACTGGTATTTCTTTCCTTTGGGAATGTATGACCAATGGATTACAATGACTCAATCAGTTTCTTAATTTTGAATGAACTATTGAACTGAGCTAGTTGAATAAAATGAAACAACAAAAATGTTCTCTCTGCACCTGCAGAAGAGGCTACAGCTGTCAAAAGCTGGTTTGTCCCTTCACCAAACTCTGGTCCAAATGACCGAAAACAGCCTTTTAAAAGTATTGTTTGATCTTAACAGTTGGAAAAAAGCATAGCATAAAAGACAAAAGGATTTTAGAACAACAAGAGGCCTCAATGCATGTCTATCTTACCCTACAGCCTGGCTGGGGTCTAAGTCTCAGCCACAGTAACCTGTTTGCTCCTGTTGAAGGAGTGCATGTCTCTTTAAATCCAACCAAAGTTCTTTGTTCCAGGAGCTCACAAGCTTGGACCTGCTATCCAAAACAAGTTTGGCAAGCTCCGTAGGGGGTCGGAGCCAGAAAATCAAAATGAAAGCCTCAAGCACTGTCTTCTCAGGTGTTTGCCATGAGAAGCATACCAGGAAACACTCCCCTTCCTGAGTGCATTTCCTAATTCATCCCCCTAATTCTAGTCGTGGCTCTGCAACTTCTCACTCAGCTATCAAACTACTGGTCCTGGACTCCAAATTATACCTTCAGTTACTCCTGTGCAATGCTATTGTTTTCAGAGGATGTCAGCAGTCACACCTGTGCAAACTCATTTAAGGTTAATTGGGTTACACAGGTGTCACTGAAGGCAGAAGACAATGGAGTTGTACGGGTGTTATTTAGCCAGCAGAGTCTGTGACTGGTGATGATGCATGAGATGAAAAGGACCAAGAGGGAATTTGTGGGGCTGCCAATTAGAAAACATCTTTTTATACTTGTAGATGGAATGAAATTGTAGATTAAATGATCTATGTTCCCTGTTGCTGAGAAGGTACATATCGGTCATTTGGGAAGGTTCTTAGGCAGAACAGCATTGGTGCTTCCCACTGAACACCGTTCGGGCAGTGTAAAAGCTGTCTGTTGGCACTTTTCCCGACAAAATACTTCCACCCCCTACAAGCGGGTTCGCGTTGTCGATAGGAGAGCGCTCCTGCGGACAACGAGCCGTTTACACTGCTACTTGCCACGTCAAAACTTTTGGTTTTTTGGAGAGGGGGGGGGGGGGAAGAAGCTTTTTTAAAGCACCTATGAACAACAAAAGTTTTGTCGTTCAATTGGCAGTGTACACAAAGCCTTAGTATCAAGCTATTTACAGTCAAGTGGATGCTAAGGAAAAATTACTATTATTGCACCATCCTTTTAGTCTGACTTGCAGGTAGCTGGTTGTTCAGAGGCTAATATGAATGGAAACTGATTAATCCTAGTTCGTTTCCCTCTGCCTGTACTTTACCCAAGAAGTGCAAAAGGAAACTGACTGGACTGCTAAGCAGTTTCCTCTCTGTTATTCCTCTGGGTGTTTCCTTTTGAAGTGCAGCCCTAGATGGCTGCTTATGCACAACTTTTCAGGTCACCTTAAAGTGACCCCCTCCACATCTTTGCGGTTGCTAAGTATAGAAACAAACAATTCACTGATTAAAACAAGTCAGTTGTATACCATTTCAGGCCTTCCTATTTCTGTTCAAATAATCTTTTGTGAACTTAAGATGTAGGTATTTTTTGTTCTAGGATTTCAGACTACACTGCAGAAAATGCCAAAATTTCATTGACTGAACTGAGGTAAAGATGATTTGTATAACATATGAACAAGCCATGTCTGAAAAAGCCATTTACCTTTACCTTAAAGGAAAAATGCATTTTACAATCTAGAAGCAAAAATTCAAACTCTAGAATAGGTCCAACTAGTTTCTAACATTTTCCTACTATATTTAGTCGATAGGTTAACCCCCCCTGCCACTCCATCATACATACACATAAGAGTTTTCACAGCCACATTTCTTCTTCAAAGATGTAAATCCATATGTAAAGTTCATATAGACAGATTCACATTAGTCTAACTTGCAAATAGAAAGATGAGCCACTTTTATGCCAGAGCACTGTAATATAACAGTATTAAACCATCAAATACTGCCAGAAACAGACAGGAGTGGAGGAGCTTTGTCGCTGCCCTAAACGCCAGAGGTGTAATAGGACCATGATGATGATGAAACCATCAAACCACATGCCACTGTCTTCCAAACCTAACACATAAATCGTGAGTATACAAGTATCATATTGGTGGTTCTCAAACTTTTTCATGTTGTGGACCACTTCTTAAGACAAGCACCCCTTCTGGACAGCTCTCCTAACTACCCTCAGCAACTATAGTGCTTGATTACCAACCCCCCAATCCCATTAATTAATATTAAGACAGTAAGGAGAAAAGATTAAAATAAGGTTGCTTTAATGTGATGGCCATGGATTCTTGGTTAGATTCCCCCATTCCCACTTCGTGTATGGGCTGTTTATTTCCTTTCCCTGGCGAAACGACTTTACTGTCACAATCATTGAATTTCCTGTTACTGCAAACAGTCCAATTTTAATCCACACCGGTCAATTTGCAGTTTTGTTCCATTTTTCCTTCCTCTCAAATTTTGGTGCTAACAAGTGTAACCACGGTTGAAATTATACCACAGAGACACCTGTCAGAGATAGCGAGAGAGAGACATTAACAGACTGAATTTCCTGTTCAGCAGCAGTCCTAAGGAACAACAGCATAACTTTTTGGATGACTTGTTTGAGAATTGCAGCTTTAACTCTATATTTCTTAGGTTTCTTTAACATCCTTGAAAAGGAATATGTACTCCCACCACTGAAACCTTAACATCTTCTTAAAGATTTGTGTGTGGAAATTTTCTGCAAAAATTAGGAGACTACAAGGGGGGAGGCTCAATCCTACATATTTTTAGGAAGTAGGGGGAGGAAAGACACTTTGGTCTGTTGGTCATGAAATCCTGCTAGCTAACCATCATCTTCAACCCACTGTCCTCATGCCACAGACTTCCTATGGTCCATAAAAAGGAGTCCCCCCACCCATCTCTGTGGGTACTGCTGCACTCCAGGCTTCATAAAGGGAGATGAGAGCAATGATGAGCCCTTCTCATCTCCCCCTGCTCCAAGCACTTCTCCTTTCTCATTAACTGGAGTGTTGTATATAAGATATGGGAGGTAATTGTCCTGTTCTACCTGGAGCTGGTGATGCCTCAGCTGGAGTACTGTGTCTAATTACGGACGCCACACTTTAGGAAAGATGTGGATAAGTTGGAGAAAATCCAGAGGAGAGCAACAAAAATGATAAAAGGTTTAGAAAACATGACCTTTGGGGAAAGGTTAAAAAAATCTGGGCATGTTTAGTCTTGAGAAAAGATGACTGAGGGGGAACCTGATCACAATCTTCAAATATTTTAAGGGTTGTTATAAAGGGGACTGTGATCAATTGTTCTCCATGTCCACTGAAGGTAGGACAAGGAGTAAAAGGCACAATCAGCAGCAAGGGAAGATTTAGATTAGATATTGGGGAAATTTTTCCAACCTGAAGGGTAGTTAAGCACTGGAATAGGCTTCCAAGGGAGGTTGAGGAATCCCCCACACTGGAGGCTTTTAAAAGCAGGTTAGATGACACTTGTCAGGGATAGTGTAGGTATACTTGGTCCTGCTTCAGCATAGGGGCTGGACTTGATGACCTCTTGTGGTCCCTTTCTGCCCTACATTTCTGATTCTATGACCTGGAGCCTTAGGAGGCTTGTGGCTTCCCACTCTAGAGTCTTAAGATGTTCATCTGGGCTACCAACATTCCTTAAGAAAAACACTAAGGCTGGTGGGGTGCACCAGAGCTTTAGGAGGTTCTTCAGCCCCAAATAAGGCAAATCAGGCTCATTAGGCCCCTGCGGAACCAAAACCAGTTTAATTAGGCCCTAAAAAGTCTCAGAGGAGATGATGGGCCCCTAAATTCACGAGAGGGACCAATGAGCACTAGGGGTTTTCCCTCAAAGACTCTGTCTCCTTACAGTCACCTCTGCATGCCCAGATCTCCTAATGTCTGCAGAAGTAGGACTCTCTTCCTACAATCTTCAGGAAGTACACAAGGAGGGAAGATAAAGGGAGAAGAGAAAGGAGATTGGTTGAGGGGAAGGGGCATTTCCCTTGTCCCGACCTCCTGAAGGTCTGCAGAAAAGAACCTTGTTGGCAATTGCTTTAATAAAAAGGACCAGTGTATTATATTATACATGTTTGAATTAGTCCAGAATAGCTAAATAAACTGATTTAACTTTTAATGACATTTTTAAACAGCTAATATAATTACCGAAAGTATGCAAAAACAAAGAAGCAAACTGAAGCACCATTGTAGTCTCCAAATACATCTACACCAGGAGTGACCGAACAGTGAACTTTAGTAGATCCCTTTTAACCTCTCAGATTAGAGATCAAATGCAAATAAGCCTATGTATAGGTTTTCTAAGTACAAGAGACAGAGATATTCATGTCTCTGGCCATTAGCACCACATCCACTTGTATGGAATGCAATAGGATCTTATCAGCTGCCACTCCAGCATAACTGGAGATTGAGGGTTTCAAATTCTTTTAGGAATACAACAAAGGGTAAGGAAAATCTCACGCTTTTAAGAATTATGCAGAAACATATTGTTGGTTATATATTAAATAATACTATTACTTAATCCTCCGCATAGAGGTATTTTATCTTTATGTGAACCTGCCATACGTATTAAAGTGAATTCAAATTGTTTGCATGCACTGAGAGAGACGATAGATCTGTTCCTGAATTTTAAATTAATACTGGAATAGTTTATAGAACTATAAACCCTGTCAGCCCTGGCTTTCACATTTATCTTGAGCACACATACTCATGTTTAGTAATTAGAACGAAATTGCCAAATTCAAAACAAGGCTTATTTCCATTGCTGTAGTTAGCAATACAAGGTGTTGTCTCTTTAGTAATAATATGAGTCAGGAATGTGTTGTATTATGAGTAATATAAAGCCATGTCAAGGTGCAGTTCTGCATACTCTGGATTATTTGCATTCCATAACTATGAAATCCTTATCTTGCATAGACTGAAGGGTGGTACTTTGTTAAAAAAATATATATATATATGCAATTTTCACCAGTTGTTTATGCACATCAAGAGGAAAGATTGTTTTTGCGGTTACAAACATGAAAAGGCCAATATCACTTTTGCTGTGTACTTGGAAAAACACTAAAGAGATATGGGTTTGCTTTTAGTGGCATTTGAAAGCTCTCCAGATAAGAAAACTAAAAAGTGGAGACGGATCTAGATTAGCACTGTTATTTTAATATGTGATAACTATCAAATATGAAATCTGATTTCAGTCATAAAATGTTGATGCACGCACATAAACAAAAATTATCATATCTATGTTAATGTAACTCCAATTAGGTTTTTCCATGTTAGAGTGTCCTAGTGTGAGCATCCTAAATTGTTTTTCCAGTTAAAAACTTTTAGAAGAAGCTTCCTGCTTCAAAAGTTAAGAGTATAGCACTTCATTTTGGGCCTGATGCAACTCTCAGGGAAATCAATGCGAATATTTCCACTGATTTCAAAGAGAACTGGACTGGGTCTTATTATTGCAGAATCATGCAACACCTCCTCTTCATATCAGAGATAGGCACGAAAAGATTTCAGTTACCAAGCAAACTGATTTAACAACTCTAAATAGAATGGGGTTTTATGTTTGATTACCCCCCTCCCCCCTTTTTTTTTTTTTTGGAGCTGTGTGTGTGTGTGTGTGTGTGTGGAACAATGGATGGGAAGGGGGGGGCTGTTACTTACTCAAGGTTTTTATGTTGGGCCAAATCCTACTCCCCTTACTCATGAAAACTACCAATGAGTGTGAATTTTGCATGAATGAGAATAGCAGGATTTTGTCCATTGTTGGCAAAGAGCAAAATATTTGTGTATAGCACAGACTTTTCTAATAGAACCTCACTTATCCATCCTCCTCACTCCTGTTATCTAAATACATGGTCATGTCCCTCAAGTGTGTCAGGAAGGTTCAGAAGTTTGCTAGCCAGCTTCCCAAGTTAGCTGGCTCAGTGTGAGACCCCTCAGTCCTGTTATCAACAGGGAAACTGGCTGGGTTTCTATAGTAGAAGTGTAGACCCTAATGGCTTCAAATATTTGGATAGTCAAAGTTGCAACGTATGGGAGGTTTTGGGTTTTTTTTTTAATTTTATAACAATTTTAATTGTTTGGTAGCTGGAAAAATGAACAAAACCCCTCAAATATACTAGGTTATAAACATATAGGAAAACAGTTCCTGCTCTTAAGACCTCACAATCTAAAACTTGCAAATTAGTCTCATTCATGAGAGCCAGTTTGCAATCTCAATTTCAATTTTTCTTACATTAATTTCCAAAATCACTAAATGAATATTTTTATGACTGGATACTAATTAATATTTTCAATACTCACACACCTAATACAAATTAATTAACCAGACCTCAATAGATCCAAATATTATTATTATATTTATTATTTCTCTTACGCTTAAACAATTATACAGAAAGATATTATATTGGAAAAATTAGATAAATATTAACTAAGAGCATGAACACTATTGAGAAGTACCTCCATTCAGCTTTCCATATGTGTCAATAACTCTCATTGATGTTTGTACACGTTATACCATATAGCAATGACACTATTGTATATCCATTAATTTACTAATGTTACACAGGTAAATGAAAATGTAATGTATTTCAACACATGCACATGAGTAAATATAAAGTTATATTGCAGCCACCATAAAAATATTAAACAACTAAGCCCTACTTTTTCTTTAGTCTGCTGATGAATTCAACTGATTTAGTCATTTTTAACCTAACTCAGCAGATACAGGCTATTGTATTATATATATTATTAAACATTCCTTAAAAACCTAATGTTTATTTATCATACTTGCATGAACAAAACCAAAATCCACACAAGACTGTTTTTATTATTTAACATTTGTATACAGAATACACACCTGACTTTTCCACTGACTGTATCAGGTCTGCTGATACTCCAGAAGAGACTTCATTTGAACCATTCAATGAGTTCAGCTTCATTTGAGCCATTACAATGCACTTAGTAGTCAAGGTTCTGCTCTAATCAAATAAGACTTTTATGCTATCCACATTACTTCTAACTAGAAACATGCAACAGCTTTATGGAATCGTCAAAGGGGACTATACCAACGACATTGTTATATCTCATACTGTATATTACTCAAGCTAACATCAACAAAATTGTACATTTGACTGATAGTATTCCTAGAAATTAACGTTGAAATTTATGCTGATGAGGATCCACAAAGCTCTAAGAACCACTCAAGCCCTGTAATGCTTCTGCTTGGTGGAGATGGGGGTGGGGAGCAGGGGTATGTTAGGGTACATTTACCCTGCAAAAAAACCCCTGTGACGGTGAGTCAGAGCCCGGGTCTACAGACTCGGGTTCATGGTATGGGACTAAAATAGCAGTGAAGACTTTCCCCCGTGGGCTGGAGCTTGGGCTCTGAAACTCAGCAAGCGGTGGTGGGGATGTCTACATTGCTATTTAAAACTCTGTAGTACGAATCCAAGTCTGCAGACCTGGGCTCTGAGGGGTACGTCTACAGGACAAAAGAAGCTCCTGTTAACAGCAAGTCTCAGAGCATGGGTCAACTGACTTGGGTGTGCTACGGGGCTAAAAATAGCAGTGTGGACATTCCTGCTCAGGTTGAAGCTCTGGCTCTGAGACTCTCCCTTGTTGCCTGGTTTCAGAGCCTGAGCGGGAACACCTACACTGCTATTTTTAGCCCCGGAGCACAAGCCTGAGTCACTTGACCTGGGCTCTGAGACGCTCTGCCAGGGTTTTTTGTTGAAGTGTAGATGTACCCTTAGGCCTTGGCTACACTTGTGAGTTACAGTGCAATAAAGCAGCCCCGGGTGCCCTCGCTCACTCCCCGTCCACGCTGGCAAGGCACGTAGAGCGCTCTGACTCCGCAGCTACAGCACTGCTGGTACTCCACCTCGGCGAGTGGAATAACATTTGCTGCGCCCCCGCTAGAGTGCCGCGGTGCCAGCGTGAACGAGGTGTTGCGTTACTGCGCTGTGATCAGCCTCCAGAAACGTCCCATAATCCCCTTAAGTCAAGTGGCCACTCTTGTCATTGTTGTGAAATCAGCTGCAGGAATGCGGAAATGCCCTTTCAAAGCTCCGTTTCGGTGAAGCCGGCTGCTTATCAGCTCTGAGAAAAAGCAAACATTTACTATTTGCTTTGAGTGAGAGAGAGAGAGGCGTGAGGTGGAGGGGGGTCTGAATTTACAAGACAGCATGCTGACACACTCTCAGCACCCCAAAAACCCACTCTCTCCCCCCCCCACATACACACAATACACTCCCTGTCACACTCCAAACCCCCCCCCCCATTTGAAAAGCATGTTGAAGTCACTTGCATGCTGGGATAGCTGCCCATAATGCACCACTCCCAATGCCGCTGCAAGGGCTGCAAATGTGGCCACGCCAGTGCGCTTGAAGCTGTCAGTGTGGACAGACTGCAGCGCTTTCCCTACTACGCTCTACGAAGGCGGGTTTAACTCACAGCGCTCTACATCTGCAAGTGTAGCCATGCCCTTAGTGTGCAAAGCAGCCTCAGAGGAGCTCCGAACAGGCTAAAGTGAGAACTACTGGGGCATGGGACACGGGATCCTGCCTTAACTGAGGCACAGGGTGCAGAGACCCCTATAACACAAGCTGTGGCCACTATTCCAGCTGTAGAATAAAACATGCAAGGGAGCCTTGTGGTCTGGCTAACGGATGGAAGGGGGAGAACCATTTCATCCCTCAACCCTTACATTTGTTGTCTCCACAAAGCCCATTTATTGAGGTTTATGAATTTAGAATTTCACCAGTAAAGCATATTTCACATTACATTTTATAATCTCTACATCCATCATGGGTGTTTTCTCAACTGTAAATCACAACAGATCAAATTTTTGTGTGTTTCAAAATACAAAATAAATAAAATCCTATCCACATAATGGGCTAACTGCCAAAAGTGTAATTAATATATAAATATAAAATTGTACAAGCCATTTTAACAATAGAAAAATCATCATCCAGAGCTGCCGAACCTTTCTCACTCCATATAAATACAACTCTGGGGGGGGAAATGTGCATCTTATCTAACAACTTAACAGCCAACTAACAATAGAGCATATAATGGAAATGCTGACAGACATAACTACAGCAGAGCTCCCAGAGCCACTATATTATTCTATAGATTATAAATAGGAAATATTGGAGTCATTCTTTTACCTTTTCTAATGTCTAATCTCCTCAATAAGCCACAACGTTATTTAATTAGGCAATTGTGGTTTACCTGTAAATACTGCTAAACAATATACGGTTCTGCTTTTCAGTTGTTCACTCTAGGTTGATTTAAATGTCTTTTGTATTGTGAAGATTTATCTTACAAGATAATTTAAGAATAAAAATAAGCAACTAATGGTTTCAGGAGCTGAAAAAATACATTTTGGGCTCAATCTTACTCCCACTGACATTAATGACAAATTTCCCATTGACTTCAATGGGAGGAGGATCACTCCCTTCTTCTGTTAATAAAAAGTTGTGTTACACATTGCTGATTATTGCTTGGGGGAGGAAGGAGAACCTACATAAATTAAATTGCTCATTATGGTCTGAAGTACAGGCAAATTATTTCAGGGTCATCTGAATCCAAGCTAAATAACTGGAATCAATGTACAATACACTCTTTATTCAAATACAACTAATTTAGATACTTAAAATCTCATTAGTTTAAAATAAAAAATGTTTATAACATTGAATGAGCAATTGATATAGTCTTCCTTAGTGATATCTTGTTATTAAAATCATGCCATATTCTTGTTGAATGACTGAAAATGTTCCTAGAACGTGCCATATTACAGTAGTATAAACCACTGTAAGCATGTTTTAAAGACTGCCCTAAAGTAGAATGGCTCTTATTTTCAGCCCTAACCTTAGTTATACCCTGGATCCATTTAGTATTTGCTTTATGTTATGTAACTGTGTTATAGGTCTAACAGTTCTCAAACCAGCATAATGCTTTTTTAATATGTGCTTTAAACCCCCCCGCCCCCACAAAAGTGTACATAATTGTGCACACTGTTACACAGAATAGGCCTCAGAATAGCGATCAGACCCCATGATTAATGCCCCTTAACCCTCCTGACTTAATCACTTAGAGATATCACGGTGGAGGGGTTGTTTTTGTAATAGACCTCTCAGCCAATCAGAGCATGCAGCTAAAGCTTAAAGGATTATACGTGTGTGTATGTGTGGGGGGAAGTCACATGTATATACAGAGTTCAGTAACACTAACAAGAGTGGTGCAGTGGAGTCAGCGTTCTTTTTCTAAGCTCTGCTATTGTTTATTCTTAATAGAGAAATGAGATATCGGAGGTTTTGCTGAACTTATTCTGAAAAAGGTTCCAATACCAGCAAAATGTTTCTGCCTGCGATCAAGAAACCCATTTGCTACAGCCTCAAACAACAGGGTCGTGCTTACCGGGTGAGTTTTTGACAAGTTCACATTGTAGCTTGCTCTCATTTTTCAAGCAGCCTGCATAATAATTTAGGTAACACAAACACCAACTCTGTGGAGCTGAATAGTTTCTTCATCAGAAGACAACATGCAGCTTATATGGTGCACCTCTAGAAAGAGAAACCATATTTTTAAAATGTGTGCATGTTGCTGCTTTTATTATGGACTGTTCAAAGGAAAATACTACAGTAGACTCTCTTGTGTGCACATTAATCCTCATTCATTTCCATCATATTAACCTTGATTTTTCAACTATTGTTTCTTTTCATTTTTGTACAATTTTAAAAGATAAATTCATTATATCCTTATTTTTAACCCCTCATTGTTTATTTTAAATATGGAGTTCTGCCAGCAGAGAATTTAGTCTGTTTATTCTTTTAACAAAACAGAAAAAATACATCCCCTGAAAAACCAGTATACTTACTGGAAAAAAATGTTCTTTTTTTACATAATATTTTATTCACAGCTACAATAGCAAAAACTACAGTAAACTGTACTGTGAAATACAATTGGAAAGTAGTTGAAAGACATTGCAATATACTACAGTCAGAAACAAAACCAATTAGTCACCAAACCAATTATTAACCTGCTTTTTCATTTACTCTGTATTACAACAGAAAGTAAGCCAGACTGAAATTTCATCATGATACAGATTTGCTTAGTACTTTCAGCAATAACAAATATAAACTATTTCAAATAAACTATTTTTTTTAAGGTGATTAGGTATATATACTATGCTCATCACTGTGTGTATTTTCTTACTGCACCTAACAGAAATTAGGCCCAGCGTACACTAGGGCTTTAACTATCAGTTGAACTTTAGGACTCTCTTTATAAATTAAAGAACCAGGAAAAAAAGGACAAAAATGCTATTTCCTTTATCACCGTAACATTCTTGTGATGCACTCTGTTGGCCCAATTCAATTCACATTAGAGTCAAAAGAAAAGTCTCCCACTGAAATCAATGGAAGTTGGACTGGTCCCCAAATTAGCCAAGGAAAATGGCAGTCAAACATTTTGAATAAGATAATTCCTTTGAATTTCTGTTCTTGATCTGTAATAATGACCTTTAAGGAACGGAAAAGAGAACTGTACATATTTTGAAAAAGCTAAATATAGGCCCCAATCCTGCATATGCTTAAATTTATGTTCTAGTAGTCCCAAGGTCCCTGTTGCTAACTGTGGTTCAGCACTGATATATATTTTACATCCGTGCGCTGTGTAAAAACAATGTGTCATCCATTGCAAAAAACCTGGCTGTGTGATAAATTAATTACTAATCAATCTAAAGACTACAATGTAATTGTAAGTACTGATATTTATTTCACTGCTGATCATTTCATTATTATATATTTGTATTGGGGTAGTATCTAGAAGCATCAATCAGGATTTATGGCCCCTTTGTGCTAGGCACTGTAAACAAACAACGGAAAGGTCCCTGCCCCAAAATCTTGCAGTTTAAATATATGATGAGAGACAAACGAAACATACAACAGATAGATGGAGAGAGAACAAGATAACAGTGAGACAATTAATATAGGTGGCAACTGCCTAGCCATTATCAAATGTTTTGTAGCCATCCCAGCACAGCTGAGTTTTTCAGAGAAATTTGAAGGAGAATAATGTAGTGGCTTTCTGGATTTTTATGGAAAGCTTTCCCCACGCATATGGGGGGGCGTTCAAGAAAGCACAGAAATACTTATGGGAAAATTTGACTAGTCTCTGTTCTGTACAGCAGCTTGCTCAGTACAATCTCATGGTATAGTCTGATTTTTAGCTTGGTGTAGAGACCTTTGTTTGACTAGATGTTGTCCATCCTTCCAAAGTGGTGTTTGCTTTTCCTAATCTCATATGAATATCTTTATTGCAGACACCTTCAAATGTCATCATACTCCCCAGATAGCAGAATTCTTCTATCTGTTCGATTTCTCTTCCAGCCACGTACACCTTTCCATCTGTGGTCCAGTTTCCGACCTTCATAAACTTGTTTTTTCTCAGCTTTTACTTTCAATCCAATTTTTGCTGCTTCCTGTTCTACCTCTGATGTAAGGGCCCTATGTCATTCCATGTCATACTTAGTAAAACAATACTGTCGGCAAAGTCAAGGTTGTGTAACTCATCTCCGCTAACCCATTTGACACTGTCCACAATGATCACTTGATCACCTAGTCTATTGTTAACGCCAAGAGGACTGTTGATAACGAACACTCCTGTCTAACTCCAGTCACAATATCAAACCACTCACCCAGGCCTGTATCTGATCTTACTGTGCATCTACTTCCATCATATATACTCCTTATTATGTTGATCAGCTTGTCTGGTGTCCCATAGCTTCTAGCAATATTCCACAGGGTCTCTCTGTGGACACTAATGAACACTTTCTTAAAATCTATAAAGTTGATTAAAATGGTGTGATGAACTGGGGTTCTGTCTGTACCACTTCTTAATCATAAATGATTTTATGACATTGTAATATGGAAAGTACAGCTGTCAAGCGATTAAAAAAATTAATCGCACTGTTAAACAATAATAGAATACCATTTATTTAAATATTTTTGGATGTTTTCTACATTTTCAAATATATTGAGTTCAATTACAACACGGAATACAAAGTGTACAGTACTCACTTTATATTTATTTTTGATTACAAGTCTTTGCACTGTAAAAAAAACAAAAGAAATAGTATTTTTCAATTCACCTAATGCAAGTACTGTAGTGCAATCTCTTTATCATGAAAGTTGAACTTACAAATGTAGAATTATGAACAAAAAAACTGCATTCAAAAATAAAACAGTGTAAAATTTTAGATCCTACAAGTCCACTCAGTCCTACCTCTTGTTCAGCCAATCGCTCAGACAAATAAGTTTGTTTACATTTGCAGGAGATAATGCTGCCCGCTTCTTGTTTACAATGTCACCTGAAAGTGAGAACAGGTGTTTTCAGGGCATTGTTGTAGTCGGTGTCGCAAGATATTTACGAGCCAGATGCACTAAAGATTCACATGTCCCTTCATGCTTCAAACACCATTCCAGGGGAACTGCGTCCATACTGATGACGGGTTCTGCTCGATAACAATCCAAAGCAGTGCGGACCAACGCATGTTCATTTTCATTATCTTGAGTCAGATGCCACCAGCTGAAGGTTGATTTTTCTTTTTTGGTTTTTCGGGTTCTGTAGTTTCTGCATCGGAATGTTACTCTTTTAAGACTTCTGAAAGCATGCTGCACACCTTATCCCTCTCAGATTTTGGAAGGCACTTTAGATTCTTAAACCTTGGGTTGAGTGCTGTAGCTATCTTTAGAAATCTCACATTGGTACCTTCTTTGCATTTTGTGACATCTGCAGTGAAAGTGTTCTTAAAATGAACAAAATGTGCTGGGTCATCATCCAAGACTGCTATAATATGAAATATATGGCAGTATGCAGGTAAAACAGAGCAGAGGACATACAATTCTCCCCCAAGTCGTTCAGTCACAAATTTAATTAACACATTTTTTTTTAACGAGCGTCATCAGCATGGAGGCATGTCTTCTGGAATGGTGGTCAAAGCATGAAGGGGCATACGAATGTTTAGCATAGCTGGCACGTAAACACCTTACAATGCCAGCTACAAAAGTGCCATGCGAATGCCTGTTCTCACTTTCTGATGACACTGTAAATAAGAAGAGGGCAATATTATATCCTGTAAATGTAAACAAGTCTTAGCAATTGGCTGAACAAGAAGTAGAACTGAGTGGAATTGTAGGCTCTGAAGTTTTACATTGTTTTGTTTTTGAGTGCAGGCTCAAATGACAAGAGTGGCCACTTGACTTGAGGAGATTAGACATTAGAAAAGGTAAAAGAATGACTCCAACATTTCCTATTTATAATCTATAGAATAATATAGTGGCTCTGGGAGCTCTGCTGTAGTTATGTTCAGGGCCAGATCTTTCCACAGCCCTGCCTGCCGCCCCGCACGCCTCCCCCAGAGTGTCTCTCGGCCCCGCCTGCCACCCCCAGGCGATTTAAAAGGGCCCGGGGGCCCCGGCCGCCGCCGCTACCACCGGCAGCGCAGCGGGCCTAAGGCGGCTTCCTGCCCACCCTTACTCCATGCCACTCCCGGAAGTGGCTGGCACGGCACGTCCCTGTGACCCCTGGGGTGTGTGTGTGTGTGTCCACGTGCTGCCCCCACCCCGATTGCTAACTCCGCAGCTCCCATTGGCCGGGAGCTGTGGCCAATGAGAGCTAAGGGGACAGTGCCTGTGGGCAGCAGCGAGCGTGGAGACCCCTTGGGGCCCCCCCCGGGGGGGGTGCCGGTAGCTTTGGGATCCGTGCCACCCACGGTAAGCGCCGCAACCCTCACCCCCTCCCGCACCCCAAACCCCTGCCCCAGCCCAGAGCCTGCACCCAAACGCCCTCCCAGAGCCTGCTCCCCACACCCCATCCTGCACCCCAACCGCCTGCCCCAGCCCAGAGCCCCCTCCAGCATTAAACTCCCTCCCAGAGCCGGACCTTTGACCCCTTTCACACCCAAACTCCCTCCCAGAGCCTGAACCCCGCACCCCCCCCTGCACCCAAACTCCCTCCCAGAGCCCGCACCCCCTCCTACACCCCAACCCCCTGCCCCAGCCCAGAGCCCGCACCCAGCACCCAAACTCTCTCCTAGAGTCCTCACCTCTTCTACACCCAAACTCCCTCCCAGAGCCCACACCTCTTCCACACCCAAACTCTCTCCCATAGCCTTAGGCAGGTGTATGTGGGGCAGGAAGGACTTGGACCCATTCTGGGCAACACCAAAAATTATACAAACCTGCCTCCCCTGCTCAACAAGTAACTCTTAAGTATGATGGAGATTCTGAAATCTGGCCACTTGTGCTGCCCCATAAAAGAAGGTGTGAATGGTATATTTTACATGGACAGGATTCCATCAGTTTCCTTTTACAGATTAAATGAAAATATTTCAGGGCTTTAATTCTGAAATGTCTTGTAACTTTCTGTGCTTTCACAAATAGTACCTTAGTATTTCTTTGTATCTTGTGATCTTGATGTACCCATTCCCATTCTTATTTTGGTTTTGGCTTCATAAAAGGTAAAATATTTTCTCTTAAAAGCAATCATAACTGCTCTATGCACTGGTATTCTGTGGTCTGCAAGAGTTTGCAAGACAAGATGAAAACTGTGTTAGTTTAAATGTCAATCAGATAACAAATCGTCCCAATGACTGATACATAGAATAAGATTCTGTTTTTAATACGTAATGACCCAAATGGTGCATTATTTTCAAGAAGTCAGAGTAAATTGTTTGACTAAATACTTCCATTACATATGATAAGCCAAATTCATCAACAGGCCTAAATCTGTTGAAGTTATTGCTAAACACATCATTATAGAATGAATTCTTTTCTAAGTTACTTATCTTTCTCTGCTTCTTTGTTAGGTCTATAGGTTCACAGTATTTCATATTAAAAGAAACTTCGATTTATGTTCAGCTTTGAATTTCATGTGCATGTATTTTAAGGTTGAAGATGTGAAGTACTCCATAGCAAACAGTTTATGTGACATACTGGTGTAGAATACAGGAAATTCTGCAGTGGGGTCATTTAAATTTAAAAATGGAAGTTTTTACTGACCCAAATATGAAAATGAATACAAGATGTACAGCAACCTTTCTGTTATTCACCTTGATAGTAAAGTACATTCATTTTATGCTGCCTCAACTTCTTAGTTTTCAATGTACTGCAGAATTTTGGACTGATGGCGAGTAACTGCACTGGAGAAATTGTTTGTTTGGGGAAAAAGCAGCACTCAAAAAGGCATGGCAGGTGGATTGGGATGGTAGTATAATGGCAATGACTGGATATTCATGTTAAATGATCAAGAGTGAAGTAATCAACAATGTTGACATTTAAATTGTCACTTCTTGTGTTCCAAATGTTCCTATTCTGGGAAAGGCGATTGTGTAAGTCATCATCATGTAAAGTTTGTTTAGTTTCCTTTCTCTACACTGCTTCCAGTCATTATTACTATTTAAGATATAAATTATGCTGGACTATAAAATGTGGAAATATCATAAGTACTACAGAAGTGACGAATACTTTACAATACTTTGTTTTCCTTAAGACAGTTTTGAAAATAAAATCCAATAAATCTTTGTGAATAATAAAAAATATTTTTCCATTTCCACATACTAAGTAAGTTCAGACTCATTGGATGGGTATCTGTATTCACTGTGCAAAGATTGCTTACTTTAACGAACACGGGTTTTGTTTAACCTGTATTACTAGTGTTAAGTTGAGTGGGCTGCCAAAGATTTGATCTCAGCAGTCAGAAAGAGATCAGAATGGTATCCTTTCAATCATGTTGTCTTCTCTGTTTTTACTCATGAAATATTGGGTCTTTATTGACCCAGAGCTGGGTAAAGGAATTGTGGAGCCTTGGCTTAGCAAGACATGGGAGCCCCTACAGTTTAGGGGTTCTATTCTGATATCATTTAAAAACCGAAGGGGGATTGGTCTTCAATGGTCAATAAAATTGGGGGCTCCACAGGTGGCAGGAACTCCCAAAATGTGCACTTGGCCTAGGGCCTGGCTTAGTTTTAGGGATGGCATGATATGGTGGTTTTTACCAGGTAAAATCATAGTTTTTACTGCCTTGGGAAAAACGAGTTAGTCACAGTTTAAGGCATTTTCTATTTTAAAAATTGTTTCATTACTGAACACCACACTAAGTTTTAGTTACATATTCAAATTGTGGTTACATAAGGCAGTGGATTCCTAGATTAATTTAGGATTGTAAAATAAAAAGTTAAACTGCAATGGATGTCATAGTTCTATATGTAATTATAATACTGAATATCGGAATGTCTGCATACATTTTGGCATGATGTTTTCTCAGTGAAGTTATGCCTGTCATGACTCATCAGTTTTCATATTATATGAATAAAAGTCAAAGACATCTGATTATGTGTAAATGACAATAATGCAGAGTTGTAGGCTTGAAGTACTAAGCAATCAGAGGTATGCAGGGTTTTAGACCACCAATTCTGGTCCATTTGGCCATGCAGTATTCTGTAGCAGAAGAGCACCTTTGATGTAGTGGATAGACTGAGCCTGTTCCTCAGTTTTGAATGGATGTATCCAAAGTTTGAACAGATTCATTCTATGCTTGCAGAACTTGCTGGGCACTGATGCAATCATTTTTCCCTTTCCCAGTTTAAGCTGATATTTACCAGCACCATGTCCTAAACTAGTTTTTCCTGGGAAATTGCCAATCCTGCTTAGTTCTCAAGATTTTCCAGATTACTGTTTGCTACCACATTGCCAGTTAGTCCCAGAGACAATGCAGTTTAATCGGCAACATGCCCTTTGGCAGTTGTTATTGTGGTTTCCAAACTAATCAATCCTTTTGTCTTTCTCCCTGTAAGCAATCTTCCATTTTATTGAGCTTATCTGAAATGTTCTCATATTTTAGTTTAAAAGAAGGGGGGGGAGGAGAGGAGGAGAGAGAAACAGACCAAATAAAGAATGAAAGAGAGAAAGAAGAAAGGGAATATACCCTCTGATGCAGGGGTTCTCAAACTGGGGGTCGGGACCCCTCAGGGGGTCACAAGGTTATTACATGGGGGGTCATGAGCTGCCAGCCTCCACCCCAAACCCCGCTTCGCCTCCAGCATTTATAGTGGTGGTAAATATATAAAAAAGTGTTTTTAATTTATAAAGGGGGTCGGAATGAGAGGCTTGCTATGTCAAAGGGGTCACCAGTACAAAAGTTTGAGAACCACTGCAGATGGGTATTCATTTCTGAATAAAACAAACAAACTCTGAGATACTTTTCCTTTTGGAGTCAGACACTCTGCAGTGTTACATAGAACAGTCAGAAGGAATGCTCATCTTGAAAAACCCTTGTCGTCATTTCTAGATTATGGTTTTTCTCTCTACCCAAATAGTTAAAGGAATGTCTTCACAAGACCCAGTCATGATAGGAGTTTCATTTGCCTGGCCCTGTTCATATATAAACTCCCAGAGAGTTGACAATCTAAATAAGGACAAGGAGGCACAACACAACTGGGGGAGAGGCGACAAATGTCACAGTACAGAAACAAAAGGTTGCAAATATTAGCTGTGTGTACTGTTTGGAAGCTTCATTGTTTTTTTTAAATAAAAATAAGTGTCACAGTGTCGGTCTCATAGTTTACAGCCAGAAGGGGACCACCAGATCACCTAGTTTGACCTTCTGTATATCACATACCACCAATACCCCCCAGCACCCACACACGAAACACAACAGATTTTAGACCAATGTATTACAGCCCACAAGAGACTAGACTATTCTCTGCCACAGCTTAAACAGCTCTTCACCCTCCCATGGTATTTCCCGTCTCCCCCCCAATGTATTTATAGAGAGCAATCACATCCCCTTTCAGCCTTAATTTTGCTAGATTAAACAAACCAAGCTCTTCCAGTCTCCTCTCGTAGGATAG
Organism: Terrapene triunguis; assembly: GCF_002925995.2. Classification (NCBI taxonomy): domain Eukaryota; kingdom Metazoa; phylum Chordata; order Testudines; family Emydidae; genus Terrapene; species Terrapene triunguis. The sequence continues at coordinate 12,565,024 of NW_020664444.1, read as the reverse complement.
GCTGAGGTGCACCAGTACCTGAGGACGCCATAATGGCTGGGAAATGATTAAGTGAGATATATCCAGATAATCCTGGCAAGTGACCCACACCCTCATGCTGCAAAGGAAGATTAAAAAAACCCAAAACCAAGGTAACTGCTAATCTGACCTAGCGGAAAATTCTTTCCCAATTATACATTTGGCTATCAGACACTAAGCATGTGAGCAAGAACCAGCCAAAGAGAATGCTTGCTGCTACCTCAGAGCCCTGGTACACCCTGACCAATGTCCCATCTCCAGCGGTGGCCAACCCTGACGCTTCAGAGGAAGGAGATTTAAAAACAAACATGCATGCATGGTGGGGGGAGTGGGAATCTCTTCCTGACCCCTGCAGGTGGCCGGCTGTAACCTTGAATCATGAGCATTTAGGAACATAAAACAATCTGGAAGTGAGCTCCTGGGCTACTGAGTCCTACCCTCTACCATCACAAGCAACTCCGCCATACAATCACACTCATAAATTTGTCCAGCTCTCTCTTTAAATTAGTTAAGTTGTTTGCCTCCACAACTCCTATTGGGAGGCTGTTCCAGAACCTTACTCCTCTGATGATTAGAAACCTTCTTCTAATTTCCAGACGGAATTTCTTCATGGCCAGTTTATATCCATTTGTTTTTGTGCCAACGTTGTCCTTTAGCTTAAACAGCTCTTCACCCTCCCATGTATTTCCCGTCTCCCCCCCAATGTATTTATAGAGAGCAATTACATCCCCTCTCAGCCTTAATTTTGCTAGATTAAAGAAACCAAGCTCTTCCAGTCTCATCTCGTAGGATAGGCCATCCTCTTCCCCTAATCATCCTACTAGCTCTTCTCTGCACCTGTTCCAATTTAATTGTGTCTTTCTTGAACATGGCTGACCAAAATTGTACACATTATTCCAAATGAGGTCTTACCAGTGAATTGAAGGCGCTCAGCATTTCACAAGATTGGGCCAAAATAAGTTATGATTGCAAGAGCTGTGGAGAAATTAGTCTGTTCCACCTTGTGGCCAACTCTGGCCTTTTCGCTTGTATTTTTGAAACCTATTGTTAGATTCAATAGTATTTTGTGAACGAGTCACTTGTTCTTTGCTTCTCTCATACTGCACTCAAGTCACTACCTTACACCACCAGTCTTATAGCATACAAACAATTACAAGTACCTCACCAGTCAAACTGGTCACCAGCTGCACCATATAATCATAAATGACAGGGTTGGAAGAGGCCTCTTGGGTTACTCAGCCCAACACCCTGCATCAAGTAGGATTTTCCTCTGCACTAATGCTAAAGGCATTTTATCTGTGCGTCTAGGGCAGAGGTGGGCAAACTACGGCCCACGGGCCACATCTGGTCCGCGGGACCGTCCTGCCTGGCCCTTGAGCTCCCGACCAGGGAGGTTAGCCCCCAGCCCCTCCCCTGCTCTCCCCCCTCCCCTGCAGCCACACTGCCGTGCGGGCAGCACTCTGGGTGGCAGGGTTGCGCCCTCCTGCCGAGCAGAGTGGCAGCGTGTCTAGCTCCGGCCGGGTGGCGCGGCTGCCAGACATGCTGCTCTGAGCGGCATAGTAAGGGGACCGGGGCTGTGGGGTTGGAGGGGGGGGGTTGTCAGGGGACAGGGCAGCTGGATGGGGCAGAGGTTCTGGGGGGGGGGCGGTCAGGGGACAGGGAACGGGGGGGTTGGATAAGCGTGGGAGTCCTGGGGGGACTGTCAGGGGGCGGGGGTGTGGATAGGGTCAGTCAGGGGACTGGGAGCAAGGGGGTTGGATAGGGGGTGGGGCTCCAGGGGGTGCTTGGGGTGGGGGTCCCGGGAGGGGGCGGTTAAGGGACAGGGAGCAGGGGGGGTTGGATGGGTCGAGGGTTCTGAGGGGGACAGTCGGGGGCGTGAAGTGGGAGGGGGCAAATAGGGCGGTGTTTGGGGAGGCACAGCCAGGCTGTTTGGGGAGGCACAGCCTTCCCTACCCGGCCCTCCATACAGTTTTGCAACCCCAATGTGGCCCTCGGGCCAAAAAGTTTGCCCACCCCTGTTCTAGGGCCTCATTGCCCTTATGTTACAAGGTGTTTTATTGAGTATAGATATTTCCATATAGTTTTAAGCCATTCCTTCTTATACATCCATCCAACTATTATTCTGTTAATCCCTATGGCATGAGCATAAAATAAACATTCAAGAGATTCCTGGTTATCAGCTTGGCGATAGTGGCACCCAAGGTAATCACTGTCTTCTCTCCTTTAGGAGTAAAACTTTTATTTTTAAAAGTAAAAGTGACTAGTGCAACATTTTCCAACTGTGGGTCATGCCCCCAGCAGAGGTTATGCCAGGAAGATCAGGAGACTGTCCCGCTTTGACCAACAAAATGTTGGCTACACCAAATTTGAGTGAGTGGCCACTGAGGGGCGAACGTGGGACATGCTTGCTCTGCAACTCCCTCCCCTGGGACTCCCACCCCTCAGGGGCAGCAGTCAACCCCATCACCCTCTTCAGCTCAAAGAGAGGTGCAGCATGAAATGTTTGGGAACCACGGGACTAGTGACTGGTAATTCTGGGGGGAAAGCACCATAATTACAATCAATAATACTTAGCACTTACATTCTCAAAGTACTATACAAACACTTGATTAACTGTCAAGCTAGGGTTACAGTATCATTGCCACACTTCTTTTCCAGTTATCTCAAGCCTGATCTGAAGAAATTCTATACAGCCCAGTAAGGTGCTATGCACCTTCACTCCCATTATACAATATTGTTCTTTTCAATCTCTATAAAGCCAACAGGAGTTTAGAGATCTCCAAACAATGCAGGATCAGGTCGTAATGTGCAAGAGTCGTAGACCTAAAAGTACACGATTAATTTACTGGTTAGATGTGATTGACAGTCAATATTTTTAACTTGTGAATATGAGTTATCAAAGCTCATACAGCCTGGTTTACTTAGCTATTCCACACATATATGATAAATCTGTAGTTTAAGCAAAAGATTATTTTCTAGACAAAAGGTTCTGAGTTTACACAGCAAAAATTCCAGTGTCTCATGGCGGAAGCTTTATTTTTTTTAAGTCAAATGAAAAATAATCAAAACTTAAAATATCACTGTTTGAAACCCAGTTTATCTATCTATCTTAGAGAAAATCTATTCTATACAGATGAATAAATCCCTAATAACAATGAGGGAAACTAAAGCATCTGCAGCACAGCTATAAAGTAAGTGAAGGCAAAAAGTAAAGCAATATTTTGCTTTTGGTTGATACCGTCAATTAAAATGTACATTGAAAATCAGGTAATAGCTTCTTTTTTTCCAGTAAATCCTTCTATTTTGCTTCATCTGGGAAAAGTATTTTAATAGTCTGAATGGCTTCTGTACAAACAAAAGAACAGCTAGAGTAAAAATGAAAAGTACAAAATAAATTGCCAAACCATAGTTCAGCCAGCATAGTTCAAGCTCTCAGAAATGCTCAGTTTTAAGGAAAATCTGTGTCTGTCTGTCCATCCATATACAAGCTTGTTTCTCTTAACAACAGAAGGGGGACCAACAAGATTTTACCTCACCTATCTTGTCCGTACACACACCTGGGAAGTGAATTAAAAGTGCTTAGAGAACATTAATTTTTCCATTTCCTGATTTTTTAAATTAGAATATAAATGCCTGCACAAAGGCCATTGCAACATGCAGTTATACATTCACTAATATACATTAACATTTCACTACAATGCCTTTTATATTTTCAATCTCTAAACTGAAAGTAAATTTTCTGAATTTGTTTTTAACAACTCATAATACATACTAGTTCTTATGTAAGTAGTAGGGACACTTCAGTGTCTTGTAATCTGTATTTAGCTATGCTGTACTATCTAGGATGCATCTCCTACAAAAATAAAACCTTAAACTGAATTTCTCAATTATAGTTTCCAAAGTCAAACACTGCATACATCCTTGAACAATGGCTGCCCAGCAAGTTAAATCTTCCATTTAATGAGTAAAAAGTAGGGGAGAAAAAATGCAAATGCAACTGTCTGATTACCAAACAAACCGGAGTGCTCCAGGAGCCTATATGCTTTAGTGGTAAACCTGAAGCTCTAACATTTAGCAGCTTAATCGAACAGTCCACTCCCCTTTGAGCACGGCTTCTCATTTCTTGAAAATGGCTGTAAACAGAGAAAGGGAGGAGCCACCGTAGCTTGCCAAGTGAAGCAGAAACTTTGTGAGTAATTTACTAGAGGAAAAACAAGTGCAGCGCACACACGCACAGAAAATACCATGCTGTATGTGTTCTGCTGATAGGAGATCACAATGTTTTCACAGAGAAACAAGACAGCCCTTTTCAGTCTACTTCCTTCCTCTGAAATGTTAGTTACCAACTGTGTTTGGACCTTGAAGTACAAAGGAGTGCACAACATGAACTGAAGGTAAGAATTTAAAAGGTCTTACAACAAAGCTGATGAAATAAAGTTGGGGCCAGGAGAAAGTGAAAGACAAGCAGAAATTTAGGAGTAGTGGGCAAGGAATTGATTTATAAAACCAGAACTGGGTATTAAATTTAAATATAATACTAGTGTAAAAAAGGGAAGCTGGAGAGGAGAGCATTTGGGGAAAACAGTCAAAATACAACATATGGGGGAACTACAGGATTTATTTTTGCATGAGACTTGATCTAAAACTGAACAATAACTGCTTCAGATTTATCAAGTGAGACAACTCAATTTCAAGCATCCTAAAGACCCAATCCTACAGTCTTTACTCAGGCAAAACTCCTTTTGAAATGATCAGGAGGTTCGGCTGAATAAGGAATGCAGGATTGGACACTACATAGTTGTATATCCAATAGGTACAGTAGTTTCTCATGTGAATAATAAGCATGCTTAAAAACCAGGTGCTTTTGTTTCAAAAAAGTAGTTTCTCTAGTATTTTAGACACCTTTTAACTATATATTTCCCCAGAAAGTATGTTTATTATGGAGTTTAGAATCACTTCATTTATGTTCATTTCTAATGAGGGTTCTGTAATTTTACAAGAAAATTACTGGACAAAAAAAAATTGCCTACAGTTCCTATGATATAAGTATGACATTAAATTTAACTTAATTTAAATGATATAAACATAATGGTGTTAATCTTTAAACATTAGCAGAACCAAACATTAAATGCACAGATAAAAATGGCATTCTTTTCAGTATGAGACAATAGAAAGGGAAGTATTTTGTGTCTAATGTAATTTAGTCTGGGGTAATGACTATTAGCCACTTAGGGTTAGGTACTACAAAATGGATTTCCCTGGGAAAACCCGTGTCTATACATAGCTCCACTGCAGTCAGTGGGGCTCCACATGGGTGCAGGGGTAGACTTGGGTGGATCCATTTGCAGTGTCTAGCTCTCAGTCTGCAAAATTAGTTGAACCAACTCACTGAAAATGTAATGAGTTGACTTGTGGTTGCTGTCACCTGCAATATTTTCAACATATTTAAAATAGTGTACACTTCCTGTACAAGAAAATAAATAAAATAAATTAATGGAGATATCTCCTAGAACTGGAAGGTCATTGAGTCCAGCCCCCTGCCTTCACTAGCAGGACCAAGTACTGATTTTGCCCCAGATCCCTAAGTGGCCCACTCAAGGACTGAATTTATAACCCTGGATTTAGCAGGCCAATGCTCAAACCACTAGACTGCTTTAGATTTTTCAAGGATAATATCAAGCTTTAAGAGACTACTTAAACAAAACTAAGATACTGTGTACCATTGTAATGCTGTAGCTTATGAACACACTAAAGGAAAAAATACAATCAGCTAGGAAAATAAGACTACTTTAAAACAATGATGAAGGAAAACTAAGATTAAACAATTATTAAACATTTACCTTGTACTTCTGCTGAAAAAAAAAAAAGTTTTTCTGAGAAAAGTCCGTTCTTAAAAGTGAGTTAAGAGATTCATTTTCCCAATTCAAAAGATTTTATTTTTGGATTGATTCTTGCTGCAGGAACGTGATGGATACAGGTAATTGGAAGTACAAATACACCCACTAACCAGCAGCAATAGGTATGGGGATTAAACCTTACAGACTCAGAGTCAAATTCTGTGCAACTCCTTTGACATTTCAATTGAATTACACCTGTGAAGCTGAGAGCCAAATGTGGCCCTATTGTGTTATTCAATCCAAGGCAGTTCATTCAGTTAAACATGCTGTCTAGTGACATTCATTTTAATTGTGAAATCTTTATTACATATTTGATTAATCTTGTCTCCCTTTTATTTCTTTTTATAAAGTGTGCTTATGTGTGCTCACACTCTCTCCCTCATACATTAAAAACAAAGAATTTTAACTAATACTGAGCATCTAACTATCGCTCTGTGTGTTTGACACATAAGATCACCCCCATACAGATCAACACTGGGGGACAGATGTCAGCAATCTTTAAACAGACCTCCCCATGTACTTCAATGGGGAGTTCTGCTTAAAAACTGATGGTACAATATAGTACTGTGGGAATGCCAGTGCTGATACCACAGCCATGGATATTTTCATTTTTACAATGTTAGAGGGAGATTATTTCCATACTTTCGCAAACTCAGAGCTTCTGTTTTGGTTTGTTTTAGATTAAAACTGGTTTTAGTAGAAAAGTTATCCTTGTGTTTATTAAGAATGGAGTAGCTGGACAAACTCTAGTGTACAGGGTTTTTAAAGAGTTTAAAGATCAGGGTTCCTTTTAAAGAGTTCAAGCAATTCAGAAAGAGGAAGGGTGAATAATTCTTACCCTTCTGGAATGAAATGAGACTGTCCTGATACCCGGCTCTCATAACATTACAATGTGTATTTAGTGTCAATGTACACATTTCTTGATTTTATTTGAAGTGCTGACTTCAGTATTTTCTTTATGCTGGAAATAATAAGGATCGTCTATGTATATTCTCTATGAGTTAGGAAAAGTAGAGACTTGAAACATGCATCTCAGAGATGTCTTTCAAGTTGCGGGACACCAAACCTTTCTGAACTCCTACACTATCCTCATCTTAGGCTTATCATGGCAAGCTAACAATCTTTAATTAATATTATGGAGAAGGCATTACTCCCTCCATAATTTGTAAGAAATAAACTCCTTTTTTGAAATATACATTATAAATGTAACATAGTGCAATATTTGACACATAATGTGGAAAAGTAGCCATCTCTCTTATTAAACTGCAGATTTCAATGTTAATAATAGGGGCAAAACTCTAACAAAATCATGCTAAATGTGGAAATTGAGAAAGGAATATTTTAAAATGCTATTGCAAAAAAAACTTACCGGTACTTATATTTTCTGAAATTATTCTCTAGGTAAGGAAAGTAACAATTAATAAATTGGGCCCCAATCCTCCAAACACTGAACTATATACATAACTTTACTTAGTCCCACTGAAATCAATGGGTAAAGTATCTAAGTGTTCATAGATTTGAAGCCTTCATTTGGAAACACCACTAGAAATACATTTAGTTTTCAAAGTTCTTTGTGGCCTTGGTCCACCTTACCACTGGCCTATTAGCCACCTGCTCCCACCTCCCATTCTGATCTATCTTGGCCTCATGGCTGTTCCCTTCTTACAATTCTCTGCTGGGGAAATCACTCTCTTATTTACGCTGACTCCACCATATAGAATTCTACAGTCCATTCTCTGTGTCACTTCTACTTTTTAAAATTCATCTTAAAACCTTCCATTTTTCTCCAGCTTACTACTGGTTCCCTCTGTACTGTGTTTGTTTATTAAGGGTGCTGCATAATAGTAGTCAAACGCGTTGTACTATATATCTGTTGGAGCTTATTTTGGAGAGGTATAGCTTATGTGTTAACTTCTGTTGCATGCCCTATCATAGAATCATAGAATATCAGGGTTGGAAGGGACCTCAGGAGGTCATCTAGTCCAACCCCCTGCTCAAAGCAGGACCAATTCCCAACTAAATCATCCCAGCCAGGTCTTTGTCAAGCCGGGCCTTAAAAACCTCCAAGGAAGGAGACTCCACCACCTCCCTAGGTAACGCATTCCAGTGCTTCACCACCCTCCTAGTGAAATAGTGTTTCCTAATATCCAACCTAGACCTCCCCCACTGCAACTTGAAACCACTGCTCCTTGTTCTGTCATCTGCCACCACTGAGAACAGCCGAGCTCCATCCTCTTTGGAACCCCCCTTCAGGTAGTTGAAAGCAGCTATCAAATCCCCCCTCATTCTTCTCTTCTGGAGACTAAACAATCCCAGTTCCCCCAGCCTCTCCTCATAAGTCATGTGCTCCAGACCCCTAATCATTTTTGTTGCCCTCCGCTGGACTCTTTCCAATTTTTCCACATCCTTCTTGTAGTGTGGGGCCCAAAACTGGACACAGTACTCCAGATGAGGCCTCACCAATGTCGAATAAAGGGGAACGATCACGTTCCTCGATCTGCTGGTAATGCCCCTACTTATACAGCCCAAAATGCCATTAGCCTTCTTGGCAACAAGAGCATACTGTTGACTCATATCCAGCTTCTCGTCCACTGTGACCCCTAGGTCCTTTTCTGCAGAACTGCTACCTAGCCATTCGGTCCCTAGTCTGTAGCAGTGCATGGGATTCTTCCGTCCTAAGTGCAGGACTCTGCACTTGTCCTTGTTGAACCTCATCAGGTTTTTTTTGGCCCAATCCTCTAATTTGTCTAGGTCCCTCTGTATCCGATCCCTACCCTCTAGTGTATCTACCACGCCTCCCAGTTTAGTGTCATCTGCAAACTTGCTGAGAGTGCAGTCCACACCATCCTCCAGATCATTAATAAAAATATTAAACAAAACCGGCCCCAGGACCGACCCTTGGGGCACTCCGCTTGAAACCGGCTGCCAACTAGACATGGAGCCATTGATCACTACCCGTTGAGCCCGACGATCTAGCCAGCTTTCCATCCACCTTCCAGTCCATTCATCCAGCCCATACTTCTTTAACTTGGCGGCAAGAATACTGTGGGAGACCGTATCAAAAGCTTTGCTAAAGTTAAGGAATAACACATCCACTGCTTTCCCCTCATCCACAGAGCCAGTTATCTCATCATAGAAGGCAATTAGGTTAGTCAGGCACGACTTCCCCTTGGTGAATCCATGCTGACTGTTCCTGATCACTTTCCTCTCCTCTAAGTGTTTCATAATTGATTCCTTGAGGACCTGCTCCATGATTTTTCCAGGGACTGAGGTGAGGCTGACTGGCCTGTAGTTCCCCGGATCCTCCTTCTTCCCTTTTTTAAAGATGGGCACTACATTAGCCTTTTTCCAGTCATCCGGGACCTCCCCCAATCGCCATAAGTTTTCAAAAATAAAGGCTAATGGCTCTGCAATCTCATCCGCCAACTCCTTTAGCACCCTCGGATGCAGCGCATCCGGCCCCATGGACTTGTGCACGTCCAGTTTTTCTAAATAGTCCCGAACCACTTCTTTCTCCACAGAGGGCTGGTCACCTTCTCCCCATACTGTGCTGCCCAGTGTAGCAGTCTGGGAGCTGACCTTGTTCGTGAAGACAGAGGCAAAAAAATCATTGAGTACATTAGCTTTTTCCATATAAACTATTCATTATTTCATTATATTATTATTAAGAATTCAGCACATGTACTAAAATTCCTCAAACATAATTTTGGGCCATAAACAATTTTCTTCTAGACTAACAAGAGCCCAGGCATTTTAGCCATTTATAGCACATAAAATGATCATGTATGGTGTCTGAGATGTTTTCTTCATGCTTGGATTCTATTTTATTTAGAATTTAAAACATGAACAATTTATTTACTTTTGCTATTTCTCTCCCTTCAGAAAAGCTGGTAACCAGAAGAGAAGATACAAAAGTTAAGATCACTATGTGGCACTGTGAAGCTTTCAATAGTACCAAGAACAGCGAGAACCAGCATCTCTGCCATGACTTCCATCTGGTTCTTTTCATCTTTTCCCTACTCTACCTCATCATCTGTTTTCCAGTTGGCTTTTGTTACAATGCCCTGCTGGTCCTAGTTAATCTCTGTAACAAAGCAACTATGACAATGCCGGATGTTTACTTTGTCAATATTGCAATTGCTGGCCTCATCATCAGTGCGATGGCACCAATGTACCTTCTAGGACCTGCCAATACAAAATGGGCCATCTGGAATATTAACAATGAAGTTTATATTACATTACTCATTTTATTCAATGTTTCATCTTTAGTTATCATGTACTCTACTACATTGCTCAGCCTGGACTACTACATTGAACGTGCTTTACCAAGAACTTATATGTCAAGCGTGTACAACACAAAACATGTCTGTGGGTTCATCTGGGGAGGAGCTATGCTTACAAGTTTTTCATCTCTCTTATTCTACGTCTGCAATCATGTCTCCACTAAAATAATTGAATGTTCCAAGATGCAAAACAAAGAAGCAGCAGATGCCATTATGGTTTTTATTGGGTATGTCGTACCAGCTCTTGCTGTACTGTATGCATTTGTGTTAATTTTGCGAATACGTCATGAGGCTACACCACTGGACCAAGACACTGGAAGATTAGATCCTTCAATGCACAGGCTTTTGATTGCTACAGTCTGTACACAGTTTACATTATGGACACCCTACTATGTAACTCTTTTGGTAAACACATTTATTAATGTGCAAGGAAAACTTACAGATGAGAATTACATCCGAATATTACGTTTTATGAAGGGTTTATCAAAATTGTTGGCTTTCTCAAGTAGTTTTGTAATGCCTCTACTCTACCGATATATTAACAAAAACTTTCCCCACAAATTACGACGGCTGCTTAAAAGAATACACTGTGGAAATCAAGGATGTTCTCATGAACGCACAGTAGTACAGCAAGTTATGACGTAGGTGTGAAAGAATCTCATGGTCCTCAATTACTGCAGTACTTTGTATACTGTACTCAGTATGTGACAATGTTTTGTCGATTCTTAAAGATCGTTTATATGGGAGCACCTAGCAAGGAGGCTTGAAAAGAGCTTCCACAGTTTAAACCTACAGATAGTAAAAATGGTTGCAAAAAATCTCTTAAGCGTCTGTCTACACATTATAATACCTGTGTTTTCCAGTATTTTCAATGCACTGAGTCAGTTAAAAAGCATAAGCTTTGTCTTCACAGTTCTAATAATCCTGTCTGAAGAAATCACTAAGGGGTTAAATGAAGCCTTGATTGAATACACAGCACTTTGTTATCTTATACAGGAAAAAGAAGTATTTTACTCTCCATATAAAGGAACACAATTGTTTTAATTTTAAAAGTAGAGCTATTCTTGGTGGTGGTGAAGACAGCATCTTTTCAATGAAGATGATCTCTGTTAAAGATCAGACTGTTCAACTATATAAGTTTTAATAGTGAAGTGTTAATTATAAGTTACTTTAGTATTTAATTAATTTGCTTCCTCTCCCTTCCCCAAAGAAGGGAAGAGGAACCTAAAATGCAATTCTAAGAAAGGATATTCTCATGCAGACTTAGCTACATTTTAATATCTTTGACAAATCAAATTTTCCTAGATGTAACATTAACAGACATGCATTTAAGTCTTCATTGCTCTCTGTGTATCATAAAAACATTTCAATGATTCAGAAATATTTATTAACTATTTTAAGGGAATGAAGAGACATTTGCTCTGCATATTAAAATGAAGGATACAATGGTTCATGAAGTTAGAGTGAAAGTAAAATGTACATGGTTGAAGAATGTTTGGCTAAGTGTTATGGTCCACAAAAGTTCATGTAAATAGAGTGAATTATTTTAAACAAATAAATATGTTTCTAATGAACATTTTGCATTTTTAAGGGATATGCTTGTGACAGTAATAAATTGAAGCCTCTTTAATCATGGGACATTGTTAAACTTTGGGGGGGGGGGAGCTTTCGATGTAGGTATTGTTTTAAAATGGGCGAGGACCTGGAGCCCTTTGTAAGTCTCATAAGTTACTATTTTCCTTGAACAGAACAATGTGTTGCTTCCTTTAAAATGTGTCAGGCTATGAGTAGTCTTTCTTAAGATAGGCTTAGTTATCACTATCTTACTTTTTAAGTACCAAAATTCAAGCACTTGAAGTGACAGGAAATGTAAAATGATGCAGAATGAAAAGAAAAATTCTATAGTTTCTAGTATTATTAAACATACATTTTTAGCTTCTAAATTTAACCGGTTGAAATTGCTCTATTTACATAAGCAAGAATAATTTGTATTTATTTAATATAGAATCAGCCAAGTTATACATAAAAGAAATAAGGAAAATAATCCATAATAGGAGTAATATTTAAAATGGATATTTATTCATTCAAACCAGCACTAGTTATTTGCTAAATATTTCGTGGAACTCCTTGCAGCCTGACTCCAGAATGCACTGTATCAATTGAATTTTTTAAATTCACAATAGTGATGAAGAAATTCAGTGCAGATTGCCAAATTTTACAGTTGAGAGAGTATTTGAAAAACAGAGATTCTGCAAACACAAACAGTGGAACCTCATTGACCTACACGAACAGGGGAGTGCAAATTAGAGAGGTTTTGGGGCAAGAAAACATTCGGGGAGAGCATCTGATCCAATGGTTAACTGTAAGTGCTCTCCCTTTGGGCACAGACTGCAGAGAAGCCAGAAGATGAACTGGTACTCTTCTATTGGCTTGTGGGGAACATGACATCATCTACACTGGCCCTGTCTCAACACAGTGGCAGAATTCCATTGGTTTAGTTAAATTGCAAAACTAAAATTCCACATTAGTGTGTATTTACAGTTTACCAAAGTGTAGGTTAGCAAGAGTCTGCTGCAGAAGAAATAAGGAGAAAAAATAACTTTAAAACCCTTTTAGTTATTAATAGTACCATTTCACCATACTCTCTGTCTCAGGTTTTTTGTCTGTTTCTGTATAGATTACAAACTATATGAACCAGGAAGAGTGAGCTCACAATCCATTTACCACTTCTTTTCCCTCCTCCCCTTCAGTACTATTCCACTCAAGTCTCCACACACCTGTCTCTGCTTCTCCTCTCTGGGTAGTAATTTATTCAGTTCTCCCATGAACATGTTGATTATCCTCTACTGTGCTTTTTGGTATCTTGTTCTCTATTTTTAATAATTACTTATTTTAATTAAGACTTTGCTCAAAATAATTTTACTCTTAATTCCCTGTATATTAAACCACTTGAAGGACTATTCAACTCAATCATATTGATCCCTTTCATAGGTTCAGTGTGGTGATTAGCTCACAAATCTCCCTCATACCAGCTGATGGGAATGAACCTGACCTTTCCCTGTTACTGTGTCTGATTTACATTTCACCTAATTTTGAGCCAATACACCCCTTTCAGCCACATGATCATTCATGCTCTTCATATATCATGTGCCTTGAATCTCACTAAATATAATCTACTGTAATAAACAGAATACTGTAACAGTCATCTCTCAAATCTCTTTTCTGACCAGCATATCAGACAGCCGTTAAATTTTGCACACGTTCAGTATCTGCCTTTATGTTTTCCAGTACTATGGAGCCTCTCAGTGCCATAGCATCAAAAATCTTGCCTTTATTTTAAATGTAAATAATGAAAAGGTAGAGAGATTTCAAAGTGAGCGCTTCACTACCTCATTAGCAGCTTCTTTATAGGATGGAAAGCGCCAATTAACAAGCATGAATCTCCTCCTCTAAATAATTTTTGCTATGTTGCCAAGTCTCTTCATGCTCTACTATCTCATCTTCTTGAAACTTATTTCTGAAGTGGAACTCGCTCAAATAATTTCTCTGAAAACACAGGCATAGGGAGACAAATGCATCTTTCTTTTTGCCATAGCAACTGCATCCTCTCGCAGCTCCAGCTTAATTCAATACAAGATGCTCTTTCCCAAGAGCTTGCTGGCTCTGTTCAATCAAGTGCTACTTGTCCTAAAGAGCCCAGACTAGTTGCCTGAAAAACTGCTTCTAACTTTCTTTGCAGCATTTCTAAAGTCATTAAACTTTATTCCATTCATTTGCTGTAGAACTCTTTTAAACAACGGCACAATGTTATGGGCACAGAAAAAGATGGAGGCAATTTGGGGAACAAGGTGTGCCAGGACACAAGACTCTTGGTGGCTCTACGCTTGCGGTCCCATCCCTGGTTGGAGTAGTTGTGGCAGGGGAGCCTCCCTTGCTTCCCAGAGACAGGAGAGGCAACAGACATGCACACACCCCCTCTCAAAAGTAGCAAGGCTGGCAGCAGATGTTCCCTCTTTTTTTTTTTTTTTAAACAGTGGGGACTAGTATTTAACCTAGCATCTGAGATGTATCAGCTTGGGTGGGTAGGTGGATGTGTACACCAGGTCCACTGCACTTTCTGCTTCTGGTGGTGGAGCTTCCCAGAACAATAGGTTTTGGAGTGAACATCACATTGAAATGAACAGAGCACCTCGTACCTCTCAGAGCTGTTGTTTCAGGCGGGCTGCAGACTAAGGGATACGTCATGGCACCAGCTGCACTCAGTTTGCGAGGGCCTATAGTGCCTGTGTTTTAACCTGGCTCTGTCTGGGCATTTTTAGAAATCATCTGTTTCCTTGTCTACTCTGAGTACTTGTAACAATTGCAGGATAGCCTTCTTTAATTCCCACCCACAAGTGAACAGATAATAAAACTTCTCTTATACCCATCTAGCGGAATAAACTCTCCTCTTCTTCTTACCAAAAGGAAATCCATTTCCTGAAGGGCGACATTAAACCCAGCATTTCTGTCCTGTAAAAGTTGTTACTGAAGTGCAGTCTAGCATCCAAGGAAACTGAATTTCTAGAAGGAAGGAAACTGGCTTTACCTGGTGTGACTATAAAGTCACGCCAGACTGATTGCCTCTTTAAAACACACCTCCAGAATGTTATGCCTGTCTTAGAGATTTAGCTGCATTGTCAATTTTAACTCTCACTATTTGATTTCCTTGCTCACTTCTAATTTTATGTCCCCACATAATTAGGGTGACCAGATGTCCCATTTTTATAGGGACAATCCCATTTTGGGGGACTTTTTCTTATATAGGCGCCTATTGCCCCCCACCCCCACCCCCTGTCCAGTTTTTTCACAGTTGCTATCGGGTCACCCTACACATAATCTTATCCCTAATTTTCACAAACATGCAGCCTCTTCATTTGCAAAGTATAAAATGCCACATTAATTTCTGTCCTTTTCCACTTACATGAAATTCCCTGCTTCACACTATTGATCTTTTATAACCTCTTCAGATTATCATTTCTTGTCACTTTTAATGTACTATAAAATTTGATTTTCATGTTTCATTTTGCTCTTCTACTCTTTCACGTGGGGCCTCACACTTTATCCGTGTGTTCACTGTGTTTTAGCTTCTGTTCCGTTTTCTTTTTATGACATTTCAGTTTTATTGGAATGATTTGACATTGTAATTCAATGCTGTCCAATACAATGGAAGATGCTGTTTTTATGAGGGAAAAAAAAAAGAAAGTTCTAATCAGTTTTCTTCAACATACTCTACAAATCTGAAGACTGTTTTAAAGTCCTAGTTTGTGTATGTGTGTGTGCCTGAAGTTAAATATTTTTGCACAGATCCTCAGAAATATTTTAAATATGAGGATATCATCAATTGATTCCCCTCCCCACCCCCTCATTTTTGTTTCTGGATTAGACTGGGTTGTTATTTTCAATAGTGAGTCTGATCTTTTGGCTGCTCCATAGACACTATGACATGCAACTGCCCTACTACTTTTCTCGGGAAATACTGACAAGGCTTACTGTATTCGCATGCACTCTCCTTGAATATTAGATCAGTAGTGATTTTAAAAAAATAAACATTGAAGTAAACATCCAAATGGGCAACAACTTTGTAGTGGTTATACAAATATAAAAATATATGAGCACATACATTAGAAACTGTCCTTGGGGGAAAATTAAATATGGGATAGTGAAAATATAAGGAGTTTTATGAACGAATCCTTGATATGACAAGTTCTCAAAACATAGCAAACACCAGTAAATCAAAAGTGGGGCCTTTCCATTTCAATGCCTGAAGGTTTCTGATTGCTTTGTAAATATGAGCCGATCTGTTTTGCATTTGAATTAATATTGGTAAAGTACTGTATATATGGAGATAAAAGTAGCCTACTGATGTAAAAAAAATTGCAAAGAATTTATTAAATTATTTCAAAAAAAATGATACGTCTATCACCATTTAAATGTAAACCTCTTTCAATGATTAAAGTGTACTGTATAAATTTCTATTTGCATATGCTATACATTAGAAAGTCAGCACAAGAAAAGTGCCATTATTAACAGTATTATTTTCTCACAGAGTTTAGTATTTTTGAGTTGATTTATGGTTTGTAGCCTCTCTGCTTTCAGAAGAGCCAATTATGTCAAATCAATAAACTAACAAAATTGTTCACCTCTGCATCTGCTTATGTTATTGCTACCGCTGGTTTTCAGACTGATTTGTGTTGGCTAATTGATAAAATCACTAGCTTCCATACTTTCCATTTGAGAACCAAACTCATTTTTACCATATAATTATAAAATAAATTGGAATATAAATATTGTACTTACATTTCAGTGTATAATATATAGAGAAGTATAAACAAGTAATTGTATGAAATTTTAGTTTGTACTGACTTCGTTAGTGCTTTTTATGTAGCCGGTTGTAAAATTAGGCAAATACCTAGTTGAGTTGGTGTACTCCCTGGAAGACCTCCGCATACCCCCAGGGATATGTGTACCCCTGGTTGAGAACCACTACTCTACTAGTCTAAATAAGAGAGCCAGCACTCAATGATCAAATTCATTGAGCAATATATTAAAGGCTGTTTCAGATGATCCATTCTGTGTTCATCTGTTGAACTTTCCATTTCCATGGTACACAACAAAAAGACAATCAGTGTTCATCATCTTGCTTTATACACTACAACCCCATTTGTTCAAAAGGTTTCATATTAATGAAGATAAACTAGTTTATAAACAACAGGCTAACTGGCCACGAGTTTTGTAGAGGCTGAACTCTGGACCTGATCTCATTTACACTAGTGTAAATCAATAGTGACTCCACTGAAGTCTTCTGAATTACATTGGTATAAAACTGGTGTACAAGAGATCCGAATCAGCCCTTTTGGGTGCACAATTCCAAGATCTTATTGCTTGCTGGATGTTAACTCTCATTGACTTCAGGTGAGAGTTACTAGTATTCTGAGGTGGGAGGACAGAATCATGGGAATTGTTTGTGTCAGAGTGCAGTGAAAATATGCCAGGTGACTATATATGAAAATCCTGGGGGAAATAATTGTTTTAAAAAAAACAAGACTCAGTTAAATGGGGTTGTACTATGTATGTTTACTAAGAAAGAGTGACAATAGTACAGTGGTTAGGTTTGGAGCCAAATTCTGCTCTCATACCAGTAGAAATTCTGAGTGATGCCACTGACTTTATTGGAATTAAATAATATTGACAACAGTGAAAGGGAGAGCAGAATTAGGGTCTCAGTTCTTTTATTAATTCCTGAGAAGCCAAGTAATCATTTTTGCCTCAATATATGCAGCTGAAAAGTGAGTAAAACACTTACATGCCGCAAATATGTGCTGTAAAGTTTAATTTTTGCAAAGCTTTTAATAAGTGCAAATTATTGCTACTTTTACTATATAATGCCAGGTTCATCTACGAATAAAAGCAATCAAATTTATGTCAAACAACTGCAACATTAGATTGCCATGTAGCAAATGAATTTAAGTATGAAGTGTCTCATGTATTATACTTATTACTTTTAATTTTTCCATTGTCCACCAATCAAAGCATTTCAACATATTCCGAATGTTATTTTTCCATATATAGAAAAATGAACTAAATGAGGCATTTTCCCTTTTTTATTTTTAACGTTTCATTATTTGTAATACCCTCATAAAAGTTGGAAATAGAACCACTTTTCTTGTCTATTTTGTTCATTTACATATTTCGTACATCAGAAGCAATAATACTTCCCTTATACTTTTCTCTGGGTTTGAGTACCAACATCTTTAATTATATCAACAAGAATGCTCAAAATTTTGGAGATAAATATTAACAACTTTAACTCTAGCAGGTGCAGCTCCCACATTATTGCATGTCACACCCAGAGACTGATTTTGAATTTACTAGTTTCTCATAAGAAGATTTGTAGTTTTAAAAAACAAAATGGTAAAAATGATTTTAAGTATATTTAAGAGTTCTTTGAAACTGCAACCAAACACTGACAAGAGTAAAGTGAATCAGTTCAACCTGGATTTTAAAGCATTTGAGGGCTTATTACACAGGAGATTAAAAAACAGCAGTGGGGGGATCAGTGCCAACCTAGGCCTGGTCTACACTAACCCCCCAATTCGAACTAAGGTACGCAACTTCAGCTACGTGAATAACGTAGTTGAAGTCGACATACCTTAGTTCGAACTTACCGTGGTCCAGACGCGGCAGGCAGGCTCCCCCGTCGACTCCGCGGTACTCCTCTCGCCGAGCTGGAGTACCGCAGTCGACGGCGAGCACTTCCGGGATCGATTTATCGCGTCCAGACAAGACGCGATAAATCGAACCCGGAAGTTCGATTGCCAGCTGTCGAACTACCGCGTAAGTATAGACAAGCCCCTAGAGTCCTGGTGGGAGAAAAGAGTAGGGAGGTATACAGGGAGCAAAGTACAAAGTTGAAACCTGCAAGGTTCAATACTGGAACAACTTTGTTTAACATATGGCTAAAATGTTCAAATCTGGAGGGCTAAAATCAGGCTTCCAAATACATATTAACCTCCCAAATAGAAGTGGCCTCATTTTCAGAGGTGCCGAATACCCACAAATCCCAATGAAGTCAAGAGGAGGTACTGGGGCTCCTCACCTCGGAAAACCAGGCCCATTTTATTTAGCTATTTAAACACAAATTTAGAAGTCTTATTTTAGGCATCCAGGTTTGACAATTTTACCCTGTTTAAACTGATCTTGAAGCTGGTACAATCTGTTGCATTTTGAAATTAGCTGGTGAGAGTTACAGAGAACGAGCCCTTTTTATTTAAACACAAGTTTTGATTCAGCATTAATATGAAATGTTTTTTAAACAATATTCAAATTAATTCTAGAATTAGAGCTAAAGAAATATCAAGGCCCTGATTGAAAACTCTTTAGAAACTCCACCTTGTGGTCACCTGCTGAATATTCTTACAGTTCACTATAGCAGTTAGTTTACTTTAATAAAATATAATTTAAAAGTAAAAGTGTTAAAATAGTCTACACTAAATTCCCACTAAATCTAGATTAGACATATAAATGGTTCTGCACACTAGAATAGGGTTGCCAATTTTGGTTGGATGTATTCCTGGAGGTTTCATCACATGACAGTCTTTAATTAAAGATTAATCTTGAATTTCTGGAGACTCCAGGACAATCCTAGAGGGTTGACAACCTACAGTAGAGGCTCATTTGTAACAAGGGAATCAAGGAAATCAGTTGTTGGAAACCATGGTTGTCCAAAAACTGCGCTACAGTCTTGGACAAAGCCAGACTGTTGAAATAAAGTTAGGTCTCAACTACAAGACCACATAGCATTTAATTATGTTGGGGAACAACTCTGCTGTAACCACTTCCTTCAACATGATTGTTGTAGCAAATCCAAGCCTTGAAAGACCTCTCCTAAACAGGTCACATGGGCATTTAGAAATAACCAGATACATAACTATAGCAGCATGAATAAAATGTTCTGCAGGTCAAAACAGAAAGAGAGGAATTACTACTACTATGTTTCTAAAGTAAATCCTCCACTTCCCACCCACTGTGGGAACTTAAGGTCCTATGTGATATATTAAAATAATAAAATGCACTATTAGTTAAAGTCATTAAGCAAAGAAAGGGCATCTGCAACAGAAGATAAATGTGCTAAATGAGGCTGAGAGAGGAAGGTAATAAATATAAGGTCAACAGCAATCATGTTAAAACGCACCATTGGAAAAAAAGATTTAAGGGGTTTTTTTTTTTAAAGAAGAAAGGGACAGATAGATTGATATTCTATGAGAGTGAATTCCGTACATTAGGGCCCATCACAATCAAAGAATAATTGCTGATTAAAATACTACAGTACCACTGGATCCCCAAAAGACAGGTGGTGTGTGAGCATAGAAACCAGTCAGAAAGAAACATAAGGAAGAGGCCTCGCATACAGCCAGGGCCCACATCACTGTGGGCTTTAAAAACCCAGTCAATGCAAAATATACATAGCAGGCATCATTTGATCATAGTTGTTCAAAACCATGCGAGCCAACATGCTGCTCCTTTCTGCACACAATAAGGAGCACTGCTATAAGCTCTCGTGGGAGGGAATGAAAATCAAGTACTTTAGGCATGAGGGCACACACATTGCTGTTGCAAGGCTGAGATGAATAAGGGTGAACCCTCCTGTAAAAAAAACAAACCTGAAACACAGATAGATTTCATGGAAAGAACTTGAATGAGTAACAGCAAACTATTTAACCTGACTTACTATTCAGAGGGAGTTATAAATTAAAAAAAACAGTAATCCAAAAAAATGCAGGGGTTTCTTGCACCTTCCTCTGAAGCATCTGGTGCTGGGCACTGCTGGTGACAGAATGCTTGACTAGATCAACCCTGAGGTTTCTGATCCAGAATAACAATTCCTATGTGTGCACCGATATAGTTAAATCAGTGAAACCTCCCTTGCATAGAAACTCTTAAATCTATTTAAGATCGTCAAAAATCAATTTAGCTTAAATAATATTTTTACAGATTTACATTAAATCTATTAGGGCACTCAATGCAAAATAATGTCCGCACATGGGGTCTGCATGGATTTAACTAGACCAATTTATAAAACAATGTAGTTAAATCAGTGCACAAACTGTGCGTACCGCAGCCCTAGGTGTAGTAATATGTTCTTTAATACCTGAAGGAGTTGGATAGCAAACACTTTGCTGAGACAGGATTGCCTAAACATGGTCAGTGAATGATTCCTCTGAACAACTATTCTCCACTAGTCAATCAGATAAAGCAGTCAATAGAAAGCACAAGTATGGCAATCTCTTGGCACATAGTCAACGCATACATATTAACCCCCTCTTAATCTACTACTGTAGTAGTTTTATCTTTCTTCCTCTCTCTGATTAAATAGCAGCCTGAGAAGCAAAAAATAAATAAATAATTGAAAAGCAAAATACATCCTCAATCACCTATTAAAAACAAGTTCGTCAAATATCTCCAGTCTTCTCTTCAGCCAAGAACAGAGCACTTGTTCCTGTCCCGACCACAGGATATTATTAAATGTATAGCAGCTGTAGGGTGACCACCTATCCTGAATTGGGCAGGACAGTCCCAAAATACAGAGTTTAAGTCCTGATCCTGACCTGAATGACTCTGGGACAGCGTTTGTCACGGATTCTCTGAAGCACCGCTCTGTGTATGCCCAAGGCTCACTGGTAGCATCAGTCTCTTCCTGGAGGGGGGGGTGGGATGGGGAGGTGGGCCTTAGCCCCCCCATCGCCACAAGGCCCCGCCCCTGCTCTTCCTCTTCCCTCCAAGGCCCCACCCCCTGCCAAGGCCAGAAGCCAGAGCTGGGCCATGGTAAGAGCCACCCAGGGAGCCTGAGCTGCTGTGGGGAGCCCCAGACCCTACACCTGCCCTGGGCGGCGCGCCCCGGGGGTGGAGACATGGGCCAGAGGCTGCTCTCAGGCATCCCAGCCCAAGGTAGGTGGAGGATGCGGGACTCCCCACAGTGGCCCAGGTTCCCTAGGCAGCTCTCACCGCAGCCCGGCTCCAGCTTCAGACCTGGCCAGGGCCTCAAGTGGAAGAGAAGCAGCAGAGGCAGGGCCTTGGAGGAAGAGGAGGGGCAGAGGTGGGGCTCCTGCACGTGTCCCACTTTTGCCTTTTGAAAAGGTGGTCACCCTAGGCAGCTGTCATGGGAAACTCAGACTATTGTGGTACACAGGCACAGTGATTCTTAATTACACTGATGCCTCAAAAGAGCAGGAATATATGGTATGGTTAAATCAACAGCAGTAACAGACAAAGCAGCCTAAGGGAAGGGGACAAGGAGCTCATATTTCTCATTTATTCTGGACCAGAGTTAGCCACTTAATAATAACAACCACCAACTTAGAGCTAGCCAATCCAACTCTAACCATATCTGCCTGCCTGCCTTGGTCATCTCTCCACTTGATGATACCTGCTTGGTGTAGGTAGGAAGATAAACAAAGACATCCCATCAAGCTGAGTGTTAGGCCTCACTTTGCTCAGCAAATTAACAGTGACAGCTATAGGCCACAAAAGATTAGAGGACAGGTGAACAAGCCAGAACTTTCCATCTCTGCTAGCTTTTACTGAATATGCCCCATTGCATCCGCTCTTAAGTGGATGAGAATAAATAGATAGCAGGCTTTATTATTTTAGTGACACACTCTTATTAGCAGTACTGAGCTGTATTTGATATAGGGAGGTAAGGGTAAGGGACGTGATCAGTTTCTCTCAGATCCGATGGTATCAGTGCACACTGTCAAAAAGGAGAGCGCCGTTGACAGATTCTGATCTGCCTCTCAGACAACATCAGTAATACCAAACAATTAAAGAAATGATTGTCTGAAATTAAAATAAACAAAGAACAAATGTAGCCAGTCTGTTTTAATTAGAATAATATCAACTATAATTTATCTGCTCCATTTATTTTGCCATATGAACAATATGTGTTTTTTTTTTTAATTGTCAGATTTCATCTGCAACTGTCTGTCTGCCTTCTACACTACTTAGAATTCTAAATCACCTGCAATCCACAGAGCTTTAATAATTACCACTGAACCTGACAACTGCTAACTACTGCACCTTCTACCTCACCTGCCTCCACTCTACCAAAAATACCATTGCTAACAATTAGTCCTACATGTACCAAGAGAGTTATTCACTTAATCAACATAATACTAAAGTTATGCGTCATCCTACACATACAGCTTCTTAGCCAACATCTTTTGCAAGTTAAAAGTAATCAGGGCTCTTATATATATATAACTAAACAATAAAGTCTGTTCTCTTATTACAGTCAGATGACTGCATCCTGTGATCATTAAAGTGAATCATAGTGAGCTGATTTACTGTTTGAGGGAAGACACAGCTGAGAAGAATGACATTTTCTATCTCCTCCTCTTTCAGTTTCCAGTGTCAATGTGATACAACAGTTATGATGACTAATTGTTCATGAAATGTAAGGCATCATGCAAATTTATACTGATTATGGTATCTCTGTTCAAAGGTCTTTACCATTATCACAGATCGGCAAGTCAGATTTGTTTGAAATGCAGCATAATCAGTATACATTCAGCACCCAAGAATTGCAGCTATTTATATGGGAAGCAGTGGCAGTGTGGCATAGGGAAATGAACATGGAGTTGGGATTCAAGATCTTCTGATATCTAATTGCACTAATTGTACCACTATCACTGACGTATTCTGTGATCTGGGGGAAGTCGCTAACATCTCCGTTACTGAGTTTCTTCTTCCCTCAGGAATGTTATCAGAATTAGTTAACATTTGTATAGCACCTAAAAATATAAAGTACTATTTAAGTGCTTGCTATCATCTATCTGAAATCAATTGCACAGCATTAGAAGCATTATTGCTCTTATAAGACAATTTAATAATAAAATCTACTATATTCAGTAATTCAAAATACAGGGTATATTTTTGTAATGATTGTAAGTTTTAAGAGGGAGTTTTTTAAAACTACCTTCTTCTCATCCCAAAGCATCTTTACAGACATGAGGAGCAGTACAGCATTGCCATTCATTCTCGTCCATATCTATTTCTCCATTAATATTAGCCTGGTCACATCCACGCATACAATGTCATGCCATCTAGTGGGTGATTGGCCTCTAGCTCTGCGACAGTGCTTACATTTGCATTATTTTCTTTGGCATCCTATCATCTGTTTGTCTGCTACAGCGTCTCCAACATCGTAATCCTTTCAACTGCGGTCAGTCCCATACCCTGATTTCACATGCTACTCTCCTAACTTATTCATTTGTCTTAAAATCATTCCACTTTGTATCTGCCATCTTCCAATGAACTCTCATCTCTACTGCCTCCAGCTTTCTGATGTCTGTTTCCTTCAATATAACTGCGTCTCTAGGCCATTGAGTAATACTGTTAGTAGGCTGATAAATGTTCACTTTAGTACCAAATATAATGTTCTTATCAGTCCACAATCTCATCAACTTCTATGCATCCCTTGCAACTAAAGCACATCTCATTTTAACTTCATTCTTGATGGAACTATTGGCACAGATCAAGCTTCCTAGGTACACATACACATGCAGCAAGATAATGGTGCAGCTGATAGGGGACTCGATTAATAAAGAATTAAAGGAGGGTAATGTAATTAATACAAATCAACATGGGTTTATGGAAAATAGATCCTGTCAACTAACTTGATATCTCTTTTTGACGGGATCAACAAGCTTGGTTGATAAAGGTAATAGTGTTGACATGATATACTTAGACTTCTGTAAGGCATTTGACTTGGTACAACACATTTTGATTAAAAAACTAGAATATAAAATTAACACGGCGCACATTAAATGGATTAAAAACTGGCTAACTGATAGATCTTAAAATGTAATTGTAAATGGAGAATCGTCATTGAGCAGGTGTGTTTCCAGCAGGATTCTGCAGGGATCAGCTTTTGGCCTTATGCTATTTAACATTCTTATCAAGGGCTGGGAAGAAAACTAAATTATTGCTGATAAAATTTAGGTGAGTGGTAAACAATGAAGAGGAGAGGTCAATGATTCAAGTGTGATCTGGATTGCTTGGTAAACTGGGCACAAGCAGACAATATGTATTCAGCTAAATGTAAATGTATATAAGTAGGAACAAAGAATGTAAGCCATACTTACAGGATGGGGGACTCTACCCTGGGAAGCAGTGACTGAAAAAGATCTGGAGCTCATGGTGGCTAATCATCTGAACATGAGGTCCCAGTGTGAAGCTGTGGCCAAAAGAGTTAATGCATTCCTGAGATGCATAAACAGGGGTAACTCTAGTACAGTGGTTCTCAATCTGTGGCCCGCGGGCTGCATGTGGCCCAATTAGCAATTAAAAATTTTCCGCTCCAGTCTGGCAGGGGGCGGGGCTGGCTGAGGGGGAGACAGCATCAGGCAGCCCTGCTGCAGTGCTCCTGCCAGCAGCAGGGTCAGTGGGTACAGCAGGGGGGCAGGAGAGTGGGTCTCTGGGAGGGTTTGGTGTGGGGACTCTGGGCAGTGAAAGGCTCAGGGGTACTGAGCAGTGGGGGCCTTGTCGGGGGCACTGGGCAGCATAGGCCTGGGAACTACGGGTGTGTGTGTGAGGGGTGCTGTAGCACCCCCAGGTTTTACTTGGGGCTCCACTCCTGGCCCTGTGCTTGGGGTCTCGGCTCCTGGCCCTGTGGGAACCCCCCCGCCCAGTCCCACACCGCAGGGCTCCACTCCTGGTCCTGCTCTGGGCATATGGATCTGTGGGAGGATTGTGCGAGGGAGGGGCGCTGGGCAAGGGGTATGTGTGTGTGTCTCTGGGCAGGGGAGTGCTGGGTATAGGGAGTCGGTGGGGCACTGGGCGAGGGGTTGGTGTGGCACGTGATCCGGGTCAGCCCTCGAGGGGAAGGGGCACACTGGCAGTGCAGGGCTTGGCAGGCCAGTGTGATCTGGCAGAATGGTTCTTAACCTGCGGCCCAGAATGATAAATAGGTTGAGAACCACTGCTCTAGTAGGAGCAGAGGGGTTATCTTACCTCTATATTTGGCTCTGATGTGACAACTGGTGGAATAGTGTGTCCAGTTCCGATGCTCACAATTCAAGAAGAATGTTGATATATTGGAGAGGGTTCAGAGAAGAGCCACGAGAATGATTAAAGTATTAGAAACCATGTCTTATCGTGATAAGCTAAATAGATTGAGCTCACTGGGTATGTCTAAACAGCAACTATACACCCATGGCTGTCCCATGCTAACCGACTTGAGCTCCAGGGCTCGGGCCATGCAACCATTTCACTGCTGTGTAGACTTCAGGGCTCGGGCTAGAGCCTGGGCTCCAGGACCCTGTGATGTGGGAAGGTCCCAGAGCTTGGGTGCCAGTCCAAGCCTGGAAGTCTACACAGCAAAGAAACAGCCTCCCATACCCAAGCCCTATGAGCCAGAGTCTGCCGTGGGTATTTCTTTGCTGTGTAGACACATCCTTTGAGTCTAACAAACAGAAGGTTAAGGGGTGACTTGTTTACAGTCTTTCAGTATCTAAATATTTAATAATATTCAGTCTAACAGAGAAAGATATATCACAATTCAATGGCTGGGAAAAAAATTCAGACTGGAAATTTTTAACAGTAATTAACCAATGGAACAATTTACCAAGGGTTGTGGTGGATTATCCATTACTGACCATTTTTAAATCAAGTTTAGATGTTTTTTCTAAAAGATACGCTCCAGGAATTATTTGGGGGAAGTTCTATTGCCTGTATTACACAGGAGGTCAGACTAGATGATCACAATGGTCCTTTCTGGCCTTGGAATCCATAAGTTTTTAACTTGTTCTATGACTTCACTGCTAGAACAAGTAAAAACTTATTGATTCCAAGCCACTTTGTCTTCTTGGCGTTTATTGTAAGTCAAGTCGACTACATAAATTTTCCAAGATACTGAAGAGTATCATAATTAATTCAAATGTGTCTGCCAGTTGTATGTCATCCACATAAGCTAAAGAGCTTAATGCTACATTCACCCCGCGTCATGCCCTCCAACTTCCTTATTTTTTAAATCAGTTTTTTGGTTGAGGAAGCGCTCCCCTTGGATCTCTGCTCCACTTTTCCTTAATTAGCCATGGGGGTTTTACAGAGCAACACGAGGCCTATTCCTGCCATCAAAGTATAAGGGCTTGTCTTCACTAGAGTTTTTATCTTAAGTTGATCACCAATTAACTCAAGATAGTTAACACCTTTATAAAGGGTCTGGACACTCCCTAGGCTTTGCTTTACTAGTTTACTGTTCCGGGGTACACTTTACCAGTAAAGCACAAGCATTTTTAGATGCCTTCTCTACAGAGCTCCAAGTTCTTAAAAGCATCTGAGGATGAACCTAGGAATCAAACCCTTTTGTGGAGTGCCAACTCCAAGACCACTGGGCCAAATTCTATGCTATAAAAATGTATATACATTTCTGATTTAGGTTAAGTATGTGGGTGAAATAAGTGCTAGTGAAAGACACCAAGATTGAGTGCTCTGAAGAATAAAGTCCAGTGTTTATCCCCGGAACAGATACACAGCTAGGGTGACCAGATGTCCCAATTTTATAGGGACAGTACCGATATTTGGGGCTTTTTCTTATATAGGCTCCTATTACCCCCACCCTCTGTCCCGATTTTTCACACTTGCTATCTGGTCACCCTATACACAGCAAAGGCAGCAGACTTCTATTTTCTTCTCATGGCTCCACCCATGTTCTTCAGTAATAACCAGGAAGAATAATTTTAATGGGTGAAATGGTAACTCAGGCTTCCTGGCCCAATAATCATCTCTGCTAAGACTATCAAAAAGGAAACCCAATTAGTAGAGTTTTTTAAAAATGCAGAAACATGCCCACTGCACACCACCAATGTATTTGACATAGCTACTGACCAACCACTGGATGGTAACTTTCAGTCACTACCACCCTGGGTTGGATTTGAAAGACTGAAAAATTCTTCAGCCCATTACCAAAACCTTGACCCATCTACTCTCAGTTGTGTATTTTCAGAGATCTGTTTAAAAGTTAGATGCCAAAAGATCCTGAGCAGAGCCTTCAGGTACAGTGCAAATTGGTGCTGAAACACTTTCTCTAGGCAATTTGTGATTCCAGCTTACTTTAGTTTTTGAAATCCAGAAAATTTGTTCTATGCAGCTTCCCTACATAAAATGTCCAGGCTCTGATTTTCAGATGGTTTTCTTTAAAGCATGATGAAATGCATCAGATGAGGGGCGCTGTAGAAGCATAGTACTGACCAAATGCAGGCCAGTGAAAGTTTTAGGTCCTGCGCAATCCCTATGCCTCTAGTTACTGCAGATTTTCAAAAGACGACCACAATAATTTTTTTCCCCTTGGGTGTACTGATTTGAGGGAAGATACTGTGACTAATAAATTCTAAGCAGTGAGCCTGTATATGCTGGAATGAGCCAATCCTATTTTTTCCCATTTATAATTGAGGTTTTTAACATACTATGGAATGCTATCACTAAGAACACTGATGCTGAGTCAGACACAAAACACATTAAGGACTCAAAATCCTGCCCTCCCAACACATGGTGGGCATTACACTGGATCTTGGGGAATAAGTTACTGCATGTGCACACTACCTGGCCTTCCAAAAAATCAGCATCCTATGAATCAGGAAGCAGCAATGCACCCTAAATGTTAATTTTAAGCAAGGTGATTTTTGTTTGTTGAAATTTTTTTTGCATTTTTTCCTTTGACTTTTTTCATTATGTTTTATTATGTAAACCACTACACTTCTACACATTTAATTGCAAAGGTTGACTAATACAAGTAGAATCATTTCATGAACAGAAAAACATCCGAAAACTGAATTAGAAGCCACTGGATGGCCTCACATACTCAGAAATGCTTGGGGCAAACACTACTGGAATATGTCACTGCGTAGGACAATTTGAACTTTAAAGTCACATGATGAAACCATTGGTTTTCTAAACATGCAACGTATACAGTTTGAATAACTTAAAACCAAGTTCCTGTTTCCCCTGCAGAACTGTAGGTTTTTGTAGTCTGTCACTGTGTGATTTTTTAGCTTGATACACAGCAAAGAAGTGACTTTGTTTATGCAGGAAGCAGACTATGTATTTAAAAAGAGTTATTTCCTCCTAACGGTAATTATATTTCATCTCACTATTCACTGCGAAAGCCTCAGCCAGTTGCATCTCTGGAACATTTCTTTGCAGAGGTAAGTGTTTTACCTTGCTTTAAATATGTAATGTTTTAAATACCACTAAAGGATCAAACTATAAAGTTTTAATTTAAACATTTTATTTTTCCTTCCATCTCCATCATTTGGACCATACAAAGTACAATAAAATAGCACTCATTTGGGAAATATTTTCATAAAACTAATGTTTAATTATAAAATTGCATTTTAGACATAAACAGATTTAGAGACTAAGAGAGCATCCAGACCACTTTCTTAATGGTTGGGAATTATGTATCTAAAATTGCGTGATAACAGGAAACGTTTTATATAACGTATTTATATAACAGGAAACACGTCAACGGTACTGATTAAAGTCTATGCAGAGAGTTAGTGCTGCTTCATTTACATTCCAGAGAAGTAAAAGTGTAAAGTTTCAATTAGACAGAAACTGATGAACTTTTTAAAACTGAAGCATCTGGCTTCTTGAACATTCAAAATTCCACATAATTTCAAACCTGAAAGATTTGTGTGGAAGTTTCAATTATTCCTACTACTCAGAAAATTGTCAGGTGAGAGAAAAATTTCAGTAGGGTATTTTAGTGTTTCACCATCTTACTGTACAGCAGCAGCAGCCTCTTATATAAATTCTGTCCCCAACTTTTAACATGGCAGAACCTAGAAGTAGTAGGAAGGCTGATCAGGGTATACTTTATTTAGAAAACCTAATCTGCATTTCTCTCAAGAGTTAAAACTGCACATGCCCATCATGGGCTGAGAGCTGGTAGCCACAGAAATCTTATGCACAAAGATTTCTGGTTGGATGAAAGGAAATTTTTCTGGTGGTTGGAAAAAGAAGGCAGGACAGACTCTCCTAAATTTTTTGATACAAAAATAGACTGGTTGCTAAGGAAATCATCCCCAAATTTAGAGATGCCCCTTTGAAGGTTTTAAATAAGTGCCAGTTTCCATTAAGCCAAGGTTCCAAGTGTTGGGTGCTTAAGCAACCAAACACAAGAAAAAATTGGTTTTAGAGTCCAGGCTCTCTCTCAATGTTTTCTTTTCACTTCTTGCAGTCCTGCATTGCCTCTTGTGTATTACTGTACATTGAATTGCTCAGCTCCAGCTGTTGGCAGTGAAGGATAATTTATTAGCTGTCTGCCTGTGCTTCAGAGAACAGGAGACTGACACGTACACCTTCACTGCCAGCACACAAAGCATAACAGATCAGACTAGAGCAATGTAGTGCCAAGAAAAAAAATAAACAGAATGGGAAGGGAGAGACAACATGAATCAGAGGAACAGTGAATAGAAGAGCAACAGGAGAATGGCAACTATAATGAAATGGAGAAGAACAAAGGCAAGGAAGGAGATAATCTAAAGAGGTGTAGAAAAGAAATAAGCAAGACAATATCAAAAAGTTAATACAAACAGAACATATTGAGGATGTTTTTGTGGTTGAGGCACAGGACTTAAATTACATGAGATATGGAATTAATTCCAGGCTCTGCCACAGGCTCCATGTCATGTCTGGTGTCTCACTTCCCTAGATGCAAAATGGGGATAACGTTACCTACGTAACTTACAGGAGAATTGCGAGGAAAAATTAAATACTGTTTGTCAGCCGCTTAGAGTCTAGATTGATAAGTTTCGCAGTAAACCAATAAAGAAAGGACATACAACATAATCAGGCAGAGCATAAACTATGCAACTGTATGACAGTACACCGCGTGCCATTGCAGTAACGTAAGGATTAGCAGCAAATTTATGGAACACCAGAATTTATCAGAGAGTGGTTGAAAGGGAATGTTAAGTCCTTCATTTTTTCCATAGTGGAAGCTCTAAGGGTATGTCTACACAGCAGTTGGGAGGTTGCTTCCCAGCATAGGTAGAAAGCTAGCATGCTAAAAAACATGGCTACGGTGGCACAGGTGACGGCTCAAGCTAGCCAGCCAAGTACATACCTACGGGGTCAGGTGGGTTTGTACTTGGGTGGCTAACCCAAGCTGCTGCTGATTCTCCTGCAGCCACACTGCTATTTTCAGCATGCTAACTCAAGCAGAGCTAGCATGCGACTGTCTTCCCACATTGAGAAGCACCCGAACAGTGGTTGGATAGATATACTAGTGTTTTGAGTAAATTTACAGCCTGCTTGACTGCCTGGATTTTTTTTGAGCGGAAGGGGTGTGAAATAATTGCCTTCAAGCATTCTGCTGCCTCCCCCACAGCCACACATCTATTTACTTTAAACGCAATAACCACCAAATCAGAAGCAAACAACGATTTATAAAAATCTGCAAGGATTTTCATCTTATTTTAGCAGAGCTTGTGTGGAACTCCTTAAACCCAGCTGATAATATTATTAGGGCATACAATCTATCAACATGGATTCATAAGAACATAAGAATGTCCATACTGGGACACAACAATTCACTCAAGGAATTTAATAGGCAGCAGGTTTAAAACAAACCTAAGGAATTACTTCACACAATGCACATTCAACCTGTGTAACTCATTGCCAGGGGATGCTGTGAAGGCCAAGAGTAAAACTGGTTTAAAAAAAGAATTAGATAAGTTCCTGGAGGATAGATCCATCGATAGCTATTAACCAAGATGGTCAGGAATGAAACCCCATGCTCTGGATATCCCTAAGCCTTTGATTGCCAGAAGCTGGGACTGGATGACAGGGAATGGATCACTCAATAATTGCCCTGTTCTGTTCATTCCTTCTGAATCACCTGGCACTGGCCACTGTTGGCAGACAGGATTCTGGACTAGATGGACACTTGGTTCTTTTGTTATATGAAGGGGTAAATAACATTTCCTTATTCACTTTCTCCACACCATTAATGATTTTGTAGACCTCTATCATATCCCCCCTTAGCCATCACTTTTCCAAGATGAACAGTCCCACTCTTTTTAATCTCTCTTCACATGCAAACTGTTCCATAATCACTTTTGTTGCCCAATTCTAATTTTTTTTTTTTTTTTACATAGAGGAATCAGAACAGCACGCAATATTCAAATGTGGCCGCACTATGAATTTATATAGTGGAATTATGATATTTTCTGTCTTATGGTTCTTAACCCTTTCCTAATGGTTCTTAACATTCTGTTAGCTTTTTTGACTGCCACTGCACATCAAGCAGATGTTTTCAGAGAACTGTCCACCATGACTCCAAGATCTCTTTGTTGAGTGGTAACAGCTAATTTAGACACCATCATTTTGTGTCTATAATTATGATTATGTTGTCCTATGTGCACTACTTTGCATTTATCAACATTGAATTTCATCTGCCATTTTGTTGCCCAAGTTTTGTGAGATCTCTTCGTAACTCTTTGCAGTCAGCTTTGGACTTAACTATCCTGACTAATTTTGTATCATATGCAAAACTTTGCGACCTCAATATTTACCCCCTTCTCCAGATCATTTATGAATATGTTGAACAGTACTGGTCCCATACAGACCCCTGGGGGACACGACTCTCTCTACTGTGAAAAATCATCATTTATTACTACCCTTTGTTTCCTATCTTTTAACCATTTGCTGATCCATGAGAGAACCTTCCCTCTTATCTGATGACTGCTTACTTTGCTTAAGAGCCTTTGGTGAGGGACCTTGACAAAGGCTTTCTGAAAGTCCAAGTACTCTATATCCACTGGATCACCCTTGTCCACAAGTTTGTTGACACACTCAAAGAATTCTAGTAGATTGGTAAGGTATGATTTCCCTTTACAAAAGCCATGTTGACTCTTCCCCAACATATCATGCTCATCTATGTGTCTGGTAACCTTGTTCTTTTCTATAATTTCAATCAATTTACCTGGTACTGAAGTTAGGCTTACCGGCCAGGATTGCCTCTGGGGCCTTTATTAAAAAGCCACGTTACATTAGCTATCCTCCAGTCATTTGATATAGAGGCTGATTTAAGCGATAGGTTACTTACCACAGTCAGTAGTTCTGCAGTTTCATATTTTTAAATGCTACTGTGGCAGGTTTCTTTGTTATCCCCCCGCCCCCAAGGATATTAAATTTAATTACATTCTGGTTGCTATTATCAAGACGTTCAGCTATATTTACCTCTTGGACCAGATTCTGTGTGCCACTTAGGACTAAATCAAGCATTGCCGCTCCCCTTGAGGATTCCAGGACTAGTTGCTCTAAGTAGCAGTCACTGATGGTGACTAGAAATTTTCTCTGTACATGCCATCCTGAGGTGACATGAACCAGTCAATACAGGGATAGTTATCTAGTTTTCTGTTTTTGTAGCCTCTCTAATCTCCCTTAGCATTTCACCATCACTGTCACTCTCCTGATCAGGTGGTCGGTTGTACATTCCTACTGCTATTATTCAAGCATAGAATTTCTATCCATTGAGATTCTATCCTACAGTTTGATTCATTTAAGATTTTTACTATATTTGATTTCCTGCAGTAAAAAAATTTCTGACCAAATGGCCTGAAAACTTTGCATAACAGACTACCATAAAAAGAGATGTGGGCACCAGGATTATCTAACTGCAGGTTAAAGGATCACATACATCCAACAAAGAAGCCTTATTTGAACCTCAGGATCACAGTTTACTAGTAAACTAGCGCACTCTGACAGTGAATTCACAAAGCAGCATTGGTTTCAGTCTTTAAAAATTCTGCTCATCCTAGAAGTAATAACTATTAGCAAATAATATATAGAGGCTAAGCCAATTGTCCAACATCACACAGTGAATCGGCTGCAGAGATGGCAATAGACCCCAATAGTCTGGCCTCGTTCTATAACCACTAGAGACCATTCTCCTCCACTGAAACACCCGATCCTGTGAGGTGTTGCTTAGCACCTCTTGTAAGGTGTTACAAATCCTCAACTCTCTTTGAAATCAGTTGGCATTTTGGAGGCTCAACACCTGCCAAGCTCTGTGCGCCTTGTAGGATAGAACTGAAGTAGGAAAAATCGATTTTGGAATAGTGTCTGTCAGAGAAAGAAGCATGGCACTAAATGTTAGTTTGTCCCCTCCAACTGTATAAACGAGTGTGGATAGTGAGTCCTTTGGACTGAACCCACACTTATGGAGAGCTCTTTCCCACCTTAGTCTGAATTCACAGCTGACAGCATACGTTCTCCTTTTTCAAAAACACACCTGAAGAGATAGCAAAATGAAAAGACAAGGCAGATGTTTGTATGTTTTTTAAACTACTAGCAGGAAAGAAGATCCCAGAAGCAATTTACGAGAAGAACTGACACCTAAAGTACTCATTTTTATCTTCCTAATATTCCAGTTTAAAAATATTCAAGGATATACCACAAGCCTCTAACTACACAAAAATAGCATCTTGTGTTTATATTTTTATTCTCCTGGGGTGGACCACACGTTCATGAGTTCAAGCAGGCACTGTGGGGTTTATTGATTAAGGAAAGGAAAGTTGTAAACAGTTTGTTGTTTTGGTGAGATGTGGGGAGTTTCCCTGGAATTTTTTTTAGGACGGTGCATTGTTAGGATTAAAACAGAAAACAATTAGGCCTTATCTACACAGGAAAGTTTTACCAGTTTACTAATATATCTATACGAGTATAACTATAGCAGTGTAACAAACCTGTCCCTCCACCCCAAATCCAGACACCCTTAACTCTAGTGTGAATGCCTTGCTACAGTTTAGCTTAAACGCCTTACAAAGTGACAAACTAAACTGAAAAAAGACACTTGTACACTGTAATAGAAGCACCCTCATGAGGAGTGATACTAGTTTAAATGCACACCAGTTTAAATTTACATCTTAGGTTACCAAAGGGGGAGGAATGGAGGAAGAGAAAAAGAAAAAAAAATGTAGACAAGGCCTCAGTTGTAATTTTAATTTGTTTCTGGCATCTATCTTGATAAATGTGAAAAAATTAAGCCTATACAGGTTGATAATATCTCCTTTAAAATGTCACTGTGCGCAAAAGCAGAGGATAAGTCTACTTAGTCAGTAATCAAGAGGATGCAATTTATTAAGGCAATAAGTTGTAACTTCTGCAGTTTGCTGATCTATGTCTAATCTTCCTTGTCTCATAGTCTCCTTGGTCTTATGCTTTGGATATTCAAAAGGGGAGTTAGATGCAAGTATGATTTCCTTGGCTATAGTCAACAGATGGAGCTAACATCAGTACCAAGCCCAGATCCTGGTCAAGTTCAAACATACATCAGCATTATCATTGGTTTTTCAATACTCTGATGCAGGCCGATATTATTTACAGTGAAATCTAAAGCTACCTTCTTGTTTTCATGAGCAATGATACTACCATAAAAGTAACCTGCTAAAAAGCTATACTGAGATTCCATGTAAGGGAACTGCTGGACATGGTTACTTGAGAGGTTACTTGGCCAGCAGTCTGAAAGGAGTTCAGAAAACAGTAATGGAAACATTTGCAGAGCCAGAACTAACTACAAATGCTCAATGTTGTCAAAAAGTTGACTGGTCCTGATGAAAATATCACAGGAGGCTAAGGTAAAAAAG
Source organism: Terrapene triunguis (assembly GCF_002925995.2). Lineage (NCBI taxonomy): Eukaryota > Metazoa > Chordata > Testudines > Emydidae > Terrapene > Terrapene triunguis. The sequence goes on along the minus strand of NW_020664444.1, from coordinate 12,529,639 downwards.
CTCTTTAACCATAGAAAGAACATCTCACATTTATCTCAGCCTCCCAATGTCATTGTGTAAGATGATTCCTTAAACAAGTGAGCATTCTCCTCCACGTGCCCAGCTTCCATTCATTACCTCATAGTCTAGCCTCTTTGGCCATGTCTAAACTACAAACTTTGTTGACACAAGTTGGCTTAAAACCGCCATAGTCAGTATATAGCTCATGTGCATGTATACTTGGTTCCTTGTATCGGTGCTGCACATACTCACAAGGAATGCTAGTGTCAATACACAGTGTGGTGCACTATGGGTAGGTATTCTACTATGCAGCTTGCCATCTTCTGGCACACTGTCTTTTGGCAACTTTTGGCAATGCATGGTAGGGCAGAAATGAGTCACACAACGGTGACTGTGAGCAAGAAGTCAAGTTCCCAGCATGCAACTCACTTCATCTCATAATGCCATCCATATCTCAATTTTCCTGCCTTTTTTTAAAATCCCCAGAAGCTTTGTGGCACTTCTCACTGTCCATCATCTCTGACAGAAGCATGGAGCCCGCACAGCTCTGCACTGTCATGAGCATTGAAAACATAGGATGAATGAGCCTCTGATATTTGCAGAGCAGTAGGAAAAACCACAGGAAGGGGGGACGTGACAATTTTGTAGAGGACAGATTGCTCTTTGACCTAGGCGAAAACAATTCAAGGCTGTTGGTGGCCTTCACAGAGCAGCTGCAGATGGTGGAATGCCACTTCTGGGTTAAAGAAACAAGTGCTGACTGGCAGGATCACATTGTAATGTAGGTTTGGGATGATGAGCAGTAGCTGCAGAGCTTCTGAATGCAAAAGGCCAAATGACCAGATCTGTCTGCCAAGCCTCCAACACAGGCACACCAGAGTGAAACCTGCGCTAACAGTTGAGAAGAGACTGGTGATGGCACTTGGGAAGCTTGCAAAGCAGGATTGCTACTAGTCAGTGGGAAATCATTTTGGAGTTTGAAAATCCACATTGGGGGCTGTTGTCATGCAAGCATGCAGGGTAAATTAATCGTCGCCTGCTATGCAGGACTGTGACTCTAGGAAATGTGCAAGAAATAGCAGATGGGAACCTCACTGCTGCAAATCCAAACAGTGGTGAGGCAACAGATGGCACGTATATCCCTGTTTTGACACCAGCCCACCTTGCCACAGAGTACATCAACAGAAAGGGCTACTTTTCTATGGTTGTGCACAAGGCATGTGTCGCTGACATCAGTGTAAGCTGGTCAGGAAAAATGCATGACACTGGCATCTTTTACTCCTTGGGGAATTCTGTGCCAAAAAATTAAAAATTCTGCATATTTTATTTGTCAAAATAATGCAATATAAATCATGAAAGTTTCAATTATTTGGGTAATTTATTTAAACTACAATACAGAAAAAAATCACAACTATTCAGCATTTCCTAAATACATGAAAGTTAAGTTACAAATAGTTGGTAACCAATACCCTGCATTCCAGTTATAATCCTGGGTTATCATTTAAATTACATTACAGAACACCAAACAGCAAAATAAAGTAGAATGTCATTTTAAATTGCTCAGACTTTCACACATGAAAGTCTTAAATTTTTGCTAATCGTCCTGCATTTCAGTATAAATTCAGTATTTTCATTTAAATTACAGTACAGAAAACAAAGAGCCTTCAAGTTTTTCTCACTTTCCTTCTGTCAGAAAGGATCAAATCGTACAGTGAAAAACTTAACAAAAAAGTTAACATGCCCACTGCAATCAGGTTCTAATTAACTGATCTTGTCTCATCATCACAACATGCATCAAAGATAACAGTGATTTTCTTGTCTTTAAGCTTCAGTTTTAAGTTTTCCTTTTCTTTGAGGTACACATCAGGTAAGTATGTCTCAGTCAGTTGTGTCCTACCAGGAATGGCACCACCATTCCAGACCTGCTGTCAAGAAATTCTCTCACAAGGGGGTGATCTATCTTTGACAAGGGGATGTTGGCATCTGCTAGTGTCTTCGCCCATGCTGTACAAATCTGAAAGTAAAAGTTAGATAAATCTTGAGTGAGCACAAATGTTTACTATCCACATAACATCTTTCATCTTATATTAATACATGTATTCATATTATATTTAGTTCTGAATTTCTAGATTTTAATTTAGATTTATAGTAAATGATCACGATTACACACACACACACACACACACACACACAAATATTTAGTTATTTGGTTTATGCCTCTATATCCAAGGAGACTCGCACTCAATCACAAAAATGCATGATTAAATTACAATTAACTGTAAAACATCACGTAAAAGTGCAAAAGTTCCATAGTGTAGAATGTATCAACAGAAAACTGACCATAGTCATCACTTTAAAAAAAAAAGTTTAAAAACAAGCTCTCTCTTCAAGAGCTCAGAGCAAGCAAAGAGACTCTATCGCTATAGCTCTTCTAAGCTACTTATCTTATTTTTCTGTATTATAACATTTTCTCATATTTCCACTCACCTCCACACATTCTTTCTCCGCCTGTGTTTTGTTTTTCAGTGTACTTGTAATGATTTTCAGGTGTTTGTTTCTGCCTTCCTCTTGAGCCGCACCTTCCTTCAGTTTGTGATTTTTTGATGCAAAATGATCCACAATTACAGACCATCGGTCATGATTGAGAACAACATTGCAGGATGTGCAAAATAATTTGTCCCCATCCACATGCAGTTTTGTAGGAAATTCTTGAGCACGAGAAGCTGCTGTAGCTGTTTTTGATGCATGATGTGAAGACGGTTCACATTGTGCAAAAGAGCAAATATCCCTTTGCCCTTTAGTAACTACATCTGGGCATGGCTGGCTACTTTGGGAAGTGCTTGGTTCTGACTGTCCTGACATTTTATTGACTGCTTGATAAATGTTTTATTTGCTTTCAAAGTCTTTTTTTTTTTTAAATGGGTAATTAAAATAGATCCTGAGCTGTAATCTAACCCCACTATACCACTGTGGCACAGGACAAAAGTGAGAAAGCGCATAGATTTTCCTATCTGAGGATTCCCTTATTGTCATTTACAGTAAGGCTTGTTTACACCACTCTGGCGATGTAAAGGAGCCTTAAAACTTTTACATGCGTTTTGTGCTCCTTGGGGAATTGACTAAGAATGGGAACAATGCACTAATAATAGGAACATTAAGGAGTCCGGTGACACCTTAAAGACTAACAGATTTATTTGGGCATAAGCTTTCGTGGGTAAAAAAAACCTCACTTCTTCAGATGCAACATTAACAACTATGCAGGCAGGCTGCTACATTTTCTGCTCCGCCTGAGGTGACAGAGCCTGCATCATGCCTACTTCCAAACAACCCAAAGCATTAGCCAGTTGAGAGGGAGTCTTTCTTGCTCGTATGCATGCACACCCACCCCACCCCCGGCAGCAACTGACATCTCCCCATGTATGCATGCCCCCTCCCCCCACCGTGCTGATTTACGTCTCCGCCAGCTACTCTGGGTGCTTGAACAGACGCACCTGGGCTGCTGGGGAAGGAGCGTGTGTCCCCTGCAGATTTCATTGCTTCCTCATTTTTCTGCAAGGAAGCAAAGAAATCTGTGTGGGACATGAATTCTGCGTGCATACAGTGGTAAGGAATTCCCCCAGGAGTAATCTTTAAGAACACAGAACTGTTCGGAAAGCTGCAAGGAGGAACATTCTTTCCTGACCAGCAGATTACCATTGGGAATTTTGAAATGCAAACAGTGATCCTGGGGAACACAGACCATCCCTTGCTCCCCAGACTCATGAAGCTGTACAACAGCCACCTCAACAGGACCAAAGAAAGATTTAACTACCGGCTCAGCAAGTGCAGAATGACAGCTGAATATGATTTTGTTAGACTGAATGGACGCTGGCGGTGTTTACTCACAAGATTAGATCTTAGTGAGAAAAATACCCCAATGATTATAACTGCCTGCTGTGTCCTGCATAATACCTGTGAGGCAAAGGAAGAAAAGCTGCCACTGGGGTGGAGGGCAGAGGTGGAGCAGCTGTCTGCTAGGTTTAACACAAGTGCTATTAGAAGAGCTCAATGCAGAGCTATGCAGCTGAGGGAGGTCTTGAAAGAGCAATGTAACAGTCAGCCACAGTAATGTGGTCTGGTAGAATGGGCTCGGGGAGGGGGGCTGAGGGATTGCCCCTTGGAGGGATACGGGGTCAGGGTGCAGCTGGTTGGGGATCAGTGGGGTGGGGGTCTGGGTGTTGGGGGCTCCTGATGCGGGGGCAGGGGTTGCAGTTGCGGGGGGGGGTCACTGTACAGGGAGCTGCTCCCCCTGTCCACCCAACCCTTGTGCATCTGGAACCCCCTGCACCCACCCCCTCGACCTGGAACACCCCCCACCCTGAGCCTCACCCCTCCCATCCCACCCCCGTGGTGCAGAGCTTCCTGCAGCCAGGGGAAGTTTCTGGGGATTTATCTGACCCAGCCCTGGCTTCTCCATGCAGGGAAGGTGGAGGGGGAACACCATCTCTATCCTTCCCTCCCCCCACCCCCACCAGTTGGGACTAATGTCCCTGGGCAGCCAGGGCATCCCCAACCCCCCCCCCGTGATTTACCTCTCCCTTGCCCCCCAGCTGCCCAGACGCATCTGAGCTGCCAGGGAGGGGTGAGTGAGTACTGGTGCAGCTTCTCTTTGCTTCCCCACAGAAACCATTTTCTGCAAGGAAACAAAGGAAATCTTTTGGGGTACGGGGAGAGTATTTTTCTGCTGCATTGCGGTTGCGCAGAATTTCCCCAGGAGTAATACTAAAACCATTGCAGACTCGTGTGGGAAAGTGTCCTACCGTGGGGGAAGAAATAAGACTGGCAGCTCTAGAAAACTTTGGGAGACGATTGCAGGGTACCTCCACGAAAGTTTCTAAGGAGGATTCAAGGGACATCCCTGTGCACATAAACAAAGTGCTCTGCATGCCCCTCCCCAACTAACTCTACAGCAGAAAGAAAGCAGATAACTCTACTTCTGTCTGTTGTATCTTCTAGTATGAGTAAATTAATGAAAAGTCACTACATGTGTCCTGCTACACTGGGGTCGGGCACCATCTGTATATTTAAATATTGTACTGGGGAATGCATTCACACACTTACCCGAGGTTCCATCCCCTGCATCGTGCTCAGCTCCCAGGACTGACTAGACTGCAGTGAAGTCTTAAATAAATCCTCACTGGTGGCAAAGCTGGACACCCCTGTCGCATGACCCCCATCCTTCTCCTCCTGTTCCTCCTCCTCCCAATTGTTCACGACAGGTGTCTCACAGCCTCCACGCAGATGTGCACTATGCTCTGTGGGGTGCTGGTGGGGTCTCTGCCAAGTATGGCATGCATCTCAGTTGTAAAAGCGGCGGGTCTGCGGCTCAGCACCAGATCAACAATTGGCCTTCTGGTATGGCTGCAGCAGTTCCTTTGCTTTCACATGGCACTGCTGCTGCTTCCTGTCACAACCCTTTGCCTGCATCCCCCAGGCAATCTGCTCATAGATTTCCCCATTTTCATGACTACTCCATAGCTGGGTTTGCTGAGCCTCTTCTTTTCACAGGCCCAATACCTGCTGTCTACTTCAAGCAGGAGCACAACTGGATCGTATAGCTGTCATGGTCGGTTGAGCAGCTGCACACAAGGGAGAATTGATAGGTGTGCTTGCCAAGCTGCACAATCAGGAAATGGCATTTCAACAATACAAAGGATTTATAAAGTGAGAGAGGGTGGCTTCCAGTCTCAGTGACCCCTGGGCAGTGGAGCTCACAATTGTAACCAGAGCAGTTAGTGTCAGGCATTGTGGGACAGTTGCTGGAGGATTGTTACAGTCAATATAGGCCATGTAGTGTCTATAATCACAATGCATCAACCACAGGACGTTGACCATGGCTCATTGCCACCCAGGGAGATGGTGCTACTGCGTAGCTGTAATGGAGCACTTACATCGGCAGCAGACAAATTAGAGCATAGACACATGCACAACTAGGCTGACGCAAGGTGACTTACATCGACCTAACTTTGTAGTGTGGACGAGGTCTTTCATTCATATTCCTAAAGCGCTACCATACCAGGATAGCAGTGTTTACAGAAAAATATCATCCTATTTGAAGGCCCAAAATTTGACCTACTTTGACCCCTTCCTTCATTCATGGGTTTTCTTCGGTATGTTCAAGGGGAGAAGGATTGGGGAAACTAGTATTTCGTGGCCACTGGGGAGGTTCCCTGGCAGAAAGAAAGGAACAAAAGCAGCAAGGGAGAGACAGGGGCAAAGGCAGCAAGTCAGGCAGGCCCTGTGCTGCAGCAGACTAACTAGCATGCAGTTAACAGTTGAGAGAAGTTGTACCTGACTGCAGGTCAACATAAGGAAGTAGTTGCAGAGCCAAGGGAGTAGCACTGCACCATCTGATTTTGTAAGGAACAATTTCTGGATTTTCTCTATCTTAGTTTTTGGGGTTTTTTTTTTGTTTTTTTTTATGCTTTACAGTCTCCCATGAGGAACTACAAGAAGTCACTGCTAACACATGAACTTTGTTCTCCTGCTGCACAGGAAATGGAAGTTAAACTTTGTTACCAAAATTGTGCTGACAATCCAAGACTGTCTGCTTCTTTCTTTTGAGCAGGGAACTGAAATTCACATGAACCCTGAACTTGTCATCTCCACCACTCAAAATAAAGTTTGAAAGATCTAGTTTGAGGACATCCAGCCTGACCAGTGCTGTTTTAAAATAAATGCTTTCAGATAGTCCAAAATTTGGAAGGAAAGAATGTATAGCTCTGGATACACCTAGGAAGCACATCTATTGAGTAAGAAGTTGCCATTTATAGATAGAACCATACAAGTGTCATCTACCCCAGTCCCTTGCAATCAAGGCAGGACTATATAATAACTATACCATTCCTGACGGGTGTCTATTTAAGCTGTTCTTAACAACCTCCAATGATGGAGATTCCACAACCTGCCTAGGCAATCTGTTCCAATGCTTAACTACCCTGACAGTTAGGAAGTTTTTCCTAATGTCCAACCTAAGTCTCCCTTGCTGCAGTTTAAGCCAATTGCTTCTTGTCCTATCCTCAGAGGTTAAGGAGAACAATTTTTCACCATCCTCCTTGTAACAACCTTTTATGTACTTGAAAACTTATCATGTCCGCCCCTCAGTCTTCTCTTCTCCAGACTAAATAAACCAATTTTTTTTTAATCTTTCCCCACAGGTCGTGTTTTCTAGACCTTTATTCATTTTCGTTGCTCTCTGCTGGATTTTCTCCAGTTTATCCACATCTTTCCTGAAATGTGGTGCCCAGAACTGGACACAATACTCCAGTTGAGGCCTTATCAGTGCAGAGTAGAGTGGAAGAATTACTCCTTGTGTCTTGCTTACAACACTTCTGCTAATACATCCCAGAATGATGTTTGCTTTTTTTTCCCCCTTTTCCTTCCGCAACAGTGTTACACTGTTGACTCATATTTAGCTTGTGATCCACTATAACTCACAGATCCGTTTCCTCAGTACTCCTTCCTAGGCAGTCTTTTCCCATTTTGTATGTGTGCAATTGATTGTCTCTTCCTAAGTGGAGTACTTTGCATTTATCCTTATTGAATTTCATCCTATTTATTTCTAGTTTAATCTCATTTTGTGCTTTGGCCTTTCTAAGGCTTGGTCTACGCTACAGAGTTAGGTTGATATAAGGCAGCGTAGTGTCTACACTACATAAGGCAGTTAGTGTCTACACTACAGCCTTGCTCCTGCTGATGTAAGTGCCCTACTACACCAACATAACAACTCCACTTCCACGAGAAGCGTAGGGCTTATGTCGGTGTAGTTAGAGCAATGCAGTGTCTGTATAGACACTATGTTCTTCACATTGGCTGTTGATTGTCTTGTCAATTTCACATGTGGAAGTGGGGAGGTGAGAAGCCCAGGGGGCAGCTGGGCTCCTGGAGTGGAGCTGAGCAGAGTTGAGATCCCTGGCTCTCAGCCCCACATTCTCCCCATCTTCAGACAGTGGAAACACTCCTAGTGAGGACGCACACCACCGACAGAAGGGTGGACATCAGCCACTGCAGTAATTAACATGTCGGTTATAAGTCAACCTAACAGAGGTCGACTTAATATTGCAGTGTAGACATGCCCTAATTGTCACTGTGCAAAGTAGAACACTACTTTTTATACACTTTTTACACTCTTCTCAGTGGTGCATATTTAGAAATCAGTTAGCACAAACATTTGCTGAAGTAGAGATTTTATTTAACCCTTTTGTCTTTTATGACCAACCCAACTGTATTTTCTCTTCAGGGTCATCTTTGAAAAGATTTTCATTCCAATTTTCTCAAGTTCCTCTCCACTCAACAACTAACTTCAAAATGGTCCTGTTAACTAGTAATTCAATGTTTTAATTTCTCGTAAATGGCTAACTTAATATAGTACGCATTTCCATTCTGCTATGTACCCTAAACAACTTCCAATCTCTCCTGACTTTCCCCTGCCTCCAGTTTCACTGTCCTCTGTATGTCCTTTTCCATCCCCCACTAGGACCAAGATCTTAGGTAAAAATTTCAAAAGCACTTAAGTGAGTTAGGAGCCTACGTTCCACTGAAAATCACTTTTTAAAAGGGGACTTAGGTTTCTACATCACTTAAGTGCTTTTGATAATGTTACCTAAGATCTTTTGTCCATCCGCTTCTTCCTGTAGCTTGTGCTCTGGAGTTGAAAACTTGGAGCATGCAAGATGATGTGATATAGGTGTCCTCTTAGCCCAGCAGGCTCTTCTCCCACTGCCTATTCATCTGTAACACAGAGATCTTCTGTTTGCAGAAACTATTCCTGCAGTGGTACTTTTCCTAGTCATACAATGAGAACTCCCAACAGCAAAACAGTCTAGGAGAGAACAAGTACTGCCTTTAAGGGAACAAATACCACTAAAGAATCAATCATTTCTATGTCGTAAGATTATTTTTATATACACACATATACACACACACACACACCTTTTGGAATAGAAATAATATTAAAACTCAGACTAATTGGGGCATGATTAGAAGTATCAGAAATGTGAGGAGGTGGGGAAAGAAAAGAAAAAAGATGACAGACAGAATTAGGAGGATTTGCTTTATCTATAAAGAACATTAATAAAAATCTACCTCCGTAATATACATAAGTTAAGGTTATAATTTTTTATGGGGGTCTGTCAATTAAAAAATGCCTTCATATTAAGAGTTTATGTCACCAGATCCCTTCGTGTAAAAAAGCCTTATGTACAGTTGGAGGTACATTATTCCAGTCATTAACATGGGCTCTATGGAACCTTCAGATAAGGGAAAAACCCCAGTGTGCTGTCATATCACTTTCTGATTCATTGTCTACAGACACTGCTTGAACAGATCAGCTTTACATACAATTGAATCAAGTGAAGAAACTTACATTAAAACTATTACTTAGTGCAAAATTAAAATGCTTGTATGCCAAGAAAGTGGAAGAAAAAAGCTCAGAAAATAGCATGCAATATTTTTAAACTGTAGATATGCTAAACCATTTTTCAGCACTAGCACCATACTTGATTCAGTGGAAGTTTAAAACTTGCTAATTACAAACAATAAAATATTTGAGTTCATTATCTACAGCAAGGAGCTGTTTCAAAATTATATATTCACCCTTTGCAACTAAATTACCTACCCAATGAGAAACAAGTCCATATTTTGCAAAGCAGCTGACTTACCAGTACAAAGTGCATAGAAACTACCTTTTTGACAGTGAATTAATCATGCTTTTAGGTGGTCTATAAAATTTATATATCCATATTTATTGCATTCAGTTTCTCTTGAACAAAACTATTTTCCTACACAGTCTCCTATTTGCTTAAAAGAAAAATTTGCATGGTAGCAGAATTATTAGAGCAACATGAGATAGACCCATTACAGTTAACAGCATGTCAGCATTATCTCTAAAAACCCCTATCTTTAGGAATTTATAACAACTGTAAAACACATGTTCCTGGCTGAAACTTGACAAATAAGAGCATAATGTATCTGTGAACATAATCTAAAATTTAAGGGAGAGAAATTAAATTTTGCCAGTCTTTAGCATAACAAGATCTAGGCCTCTGTAGTATTTAAAATAAAATGACCATATTATTAATGGATGAAGATCTAATACTATGAAAGGACATTTCTTTCTGAGTAGTTCTCAAACAGTAATTCCCCTTAATTTTAAATGGCCTCCTCAGCATGGACTGCAATCATGAAAAAAGCTAATCTTTACAGAAGAAATCTAAAACTTAAAAACAAAGGAAATGATATAGTTTTTTCCTCCATGTTTTGTATATCTTTGCATCTCCCAGCACACAGCCTGAGTACAACAGACTGTGCTCCAAGGCGGTCAGCAGGGGCCAAGAGACATGGAAACCTCATCTTGACCACAGCACTGTAATGAAGCCACTTGTGACTACACATCTATCCTACAGGCTGCAGTTGCCTTGCATATGGTATGCATCACCTTTTGGCAAGATGGTGAGGAAGATTGGCGCCACACAGCAACAGATCTAACACCTTCTCTAGCACCCTACAGATCCCTGCTCTAAGGCATACAGGAGTGTAGTATCACTGAATCCTTCCCATCCTCTGCAAAGCAGAACTGCAGTAGTTTCATATCTGCAAAGACTAACAGGGAGGAGGGAAAGTAAAGGGGACAGGAGAGCATAGATAAGAGTAGAGCAGTGAGGATTTGTCTTGCTACAAATATTAAACTACAAAAGCTACCTGGAAATTACTAACATGAAAATTTGTAATGTTTATAAAATATAAAAAGGTGACTACCTTATATTGAAAAAATAGGTTTGAAGAACAAGAGCTCAGGAATTTCTGCCTATAAATAATCTAAAAACATGTGAATGAGGGACCATTTAAACTGTATTTTTAAAGATGTGTTTTACTTTCATTTTAGGTTGCGGTTTCAATCTTCATAAAAGAGGAAATAGCTTTACACAGAAGGATGATTTCTCACAACATGACATGGATAAGATATCCAAGCCATAGCTTCGACCCATCTATCAGAATAGAAGACCTCATCGTTTCTCAAAATGTCATATCAAGATTTATGCACTGTTACATTGCCTTCTTTGTACCAACAGGTTTAATAGCCGGCATATTTATCCTGACCATCTTCATAAAGAACTATTTGCGGCATAGTGGCTTGGAAAAATTAGACATATTTCTTTTTTATTTCACCATCAGCAATATTGTAATGATATTTTTTTCATTTACTGTCATAACTAGACCTGACTATTTAATGGCAACCCAGTTAGGGTGTGGAGCTCTGTCGTTTTTTTTCAATGTGAGTTATTTCAGTTCTCAGTATCTTCTGATTTTGATGCTTCTTGCTTTTTTATTCAATAGATTCCCACCAAGGACTGTTTTGATGACCAAAGCAACTCAAAGTCCAATGTTATGTGTTGGATTTGTACTAACATGTGCCTTCTGCATATCACTGGTAGTGGTGGCATTGCTAGGCACAGATAACTACCACAAAGAAACAGACTGCCAGTTAGACCCATTATTCGCATGGCCTGAATATGAGATTATTAAATTCAGCTTTGGGTTTGGAATTCCATTGTTTTTCCAGATACTCTGTTTTATTCTATTTTTTGTTAAAGAAGCACAACCAGAAGCTCCAACCCAGAGAGAGAATATTCAGGCTTATCTGGCTGTGCTGACTATAACCGTAACAATGTTTGTATGCCGTCTGTTTTACAACAGTATGATTCTCTCCAGGACCACATTAAAGATACACAAAAGCATTGGAACCCCCAAGAACGAGCTAATGATGAATATTGCAGAGATAGTGTTGTTTAGTGAGAACTGCATTAGTTTGATATTCATACTTTGTCTTCATAAACCATGCCAGGCTGGAATACTGAAAATCCTAATGAATCTCACAAAAGTTTGCAGAAAAGATACTACCAACAATCATCCTGAAATACCAGTAACAGATATACATGGTGAAAATGGGTCTCACTGACTTCCCTCCCCATGCAAAGTATTGAAACATTTTCACTTGTTTTATCAAGAACTGTCCATCGGTTTTGGCCCAAGACTAGACCTACCTTACAAATATCTGAAGAAAAATGTTGTTTGGGATCTACCGTCAAGGTTTTTAAAATGAAAGGAACTGGTTTATGTTGGAATTTCTCTAAACCAAAACAAAAAGTCTAACACATACTGATGCCAGAACAGCATGCTTTCTTGATGACTTCAATGCACGAGCACGGAAATAAACAAAAGCACAGCAAAAGCATCTTTACCAAAGACAAAATCAGGAGGGAATGACATTCTGTTTTCACAACTGTATTTCCATGCAACTGGAATTTAGTGTACTAGAGATGGACAATAGTTATGTATTACACAAATAATGGCTAATTCGAAGGGCCATAGCAGTAAAATATGCCCCAAGAGTGAAAAAAGTCTTGAAATTGTGATATTGGCAGAACTGTGATATATTGTAGATTATTCCATAATTTAAAAAAACACAGTGCTAACCTGAGAACATTCTCTCCCCTCCATCCACCCTCCCTCTTGGAGCGCATCAGGAGATTTTTTGCCTTCATTCCCCTTGTGGACATAGCAGTCTTTTGAGAGAGAGGAGGAGAGCTCCAAGATTGTCTATTTATCCACGATAGCCTTTGGAGAAGTGGACAAGTTAAAGTGTCTCAAATACAAGGCAACTCTGGACCGAAGGGAAGACTTCAGGACCCTCATGAGTCACAGAATTAGGACAGAGAAACAGGATGGCAAATTAAGCCCGTGTATAGGAATGCAGGATTTTTTGTTGATGACTTCAATGCACAAGCACAGAAATGCTCAAGGTGCTATAAACTCAGCATTAAGACTGAGGATAATTAGTGATGAGGCTTGTGGGAAGATGGATCCATTTAGCTCCATCCAGATTATAAAGGAGGTGAGAGTGTCTCTTTGAGCAAGAGGGAAATAAAGACCTAGGGTATTGAAGGCCCTGGAGGTGAAGCCGCTAGGAAGAGGGAATCTTAGGATGAGGTTTTTTAAAAAAACAAAAACAAAAAACAAAAACAATTATAAATAAAGGTAGACCCCAAGAAGGGGAGAGTTTGGATTCTAATGCGGGTTCTGTATACTCTGCTGACGACAGGGTAGGGACTAACATTTGGTACTAGAGGTGGGATTCCCTAAGACCCACTGCACAAAGAGGAAAAATGGAAGAAATTCTATATGAATGGTAGAACAGCAACTACACCATCAGCCAGTTCAGAAAGTCCCCTTGCAGCATCAGCACAGGCTGAAGTCCAATAACTACCAGTTTCAGATGCAAATGAGGCTTACCTGGTTTCTTCTGAGTGGGTAGTTACTGCAGTTCAGTGGGACAAGGAGTCAGGAACTATACATTTAACCTCCTCTCCTCCGCCCCCCCTTTTTTTGACACGACAGTGCAAACTTCATACGAGGCTTTGGACAAGCATGTGGCCATAGGTTACAAGGCTATCGGGACTTATTTTGGACTGACTGGGAGGTCTCATAGGAGACTTACCAGCAGAGATTTTGAAGTGAGCTCTTTCTGTCAGGGGTGCAGCCACATACCTTTGCTCAATATTTGATGGCTTGGGAACTCATTGACTCAGGCATAATACCCAGATGGTAAGGGAACAGATGGATTTTATAACAGTGGAGCAGTGCTGCAAAGTCTGCCTGAGAGGGTGAAGGCTTGTTTGGACAGCTGGTGTCAGTGCACCCTGGTACAGGCACACAAAGAGGACTAACTGGCGGTTAAGCCACTAGAGATAATCACAGCCATGTCCTAAAATAAAGGAGGACATCCAGCTGGACAGACAGTAGAACTTCCACATAGAAGAACAAGGGAGCAACCAAAAAAGATGCTTGCCCAGAATCAGTAAAAATCCAACACATTTGACCTACTGTCCATTTCCAGGGTGGCCAACTTACACATATAAAAAGTCCTGCTGTTTCTGGAGCGTGACTACATGGACCTATGGGGTCTCACTAAAGCCATAAGGACCGGCCTTCTGACAGGAACAGAGTGCCAATACAACTAGAAGGGGGACAGTAGAAGACCTAAGAGACTTGGGAGCGACCAAACATAAATTAGGAGATCTTAGTCAAGAATGAGATACTACAGGCAGCAGAACCTATTAGATCACTTGTGTCAGCATGGGATTCCTGGACAGAGCCCATGACTTTTGTTTCCCTATTTGGGAGTCATATGAATTGACTCTATCCCCCTCATCACCATGGCCTTCTTGTCAGGTGGGGAGACTAAAGCATTTCCCTGGAATCCAGGGCATGTCCTGGGCCCTTGATAATGGTCATGACAAGGAAAACACCATAGGCAGTGAGGCGACTAGGTTTAGTGGCAGCAACATGAGACTGGGAATTGGGTCCCGCATAGGTTGAACAGGAGAAAATGAAGGTGAGCATACCAGGGAGGGGCTGGAAGGTATGTAATAGGGTGGTGGACTAAAACCCCTTATTGGAATATAGATGTCATCCTAGGATCAGGTGCTCAAAGCTTCCCTTAAGATTCAGGGTAATCACTGCTGGGACATGATAGCAGGAAGGTCCATTTAGTTCCAAACAGGATATAAGGGGGTGGGAGTGTCTCTTTGGGCAAGAAAGAACTAGGACAGAAGGAACAGCCAAGGGGGGGTGAAGAAACTTCGGCTAAGGTTTATATGGTTATGGTTTTTAAAGTTATCACTAACAGGTGTGGGGTAAAGGCTATTTACCAAAAGACTAGTGTGCACTTTCCTTCCCTTACCAGCAATAGCTCTGTTAACCACCCTTTCTCCTGCCAGGCTCACCTAATTTGCTGAGAAAGAGTCCACATTTATTTCTGGCCATATCACCATAAATTAACCAATGGCATTAGTTAAAAAAAGCCAAGGGTGAATATTATGTGAAATGTGTACATATGCTCCTAGGCACCCAGTTTGCTCTGGAAAAAGCCTGTGTCTTTCATTGTAATGCAAGAGATCTAGGCTGCTGATTGCTGGGGAAGTTGGGTGTGAATTTTAGCGCTGATGAAATACATTGGAATGGCAGCTCTAGAGACTAAGGACTTGCCTTCACTGCAACATTTAGCTCAAATTAGTACATGTGAGTTACTCAACTCAAACTAGCCTAGCTCAAGTGAGAGTGATCACATGCAAAACACCACTGGACCAAAGCACAAAGTGATTGGATTAACAGTTGACTGATTCAAGATGCTGCATCCCCTGTTGCATTGCTAAAGTCAGCAGCACTGGAACTTCAGATCACACCAATTGATGGAATAGCTAGATCAAAAGTACCACTTAATTTAGTTTAGAGATTTTTAAATCTGGGCATGAGTTGTGTTGGAGGCAAAACTTGAGTTACACCACAAGCTAACAAGGTAGCAAGGATGAGCCCTGAAGCCCTCTATATAGTCACAGAACATATACACCTCAGACACTAACAACAAAGATTTCCCCACAATGTCCCACCAATAAAACTAAACCTGACCTGCAACGATCACTTCTTGGGGTGAAAGGATAGGTTTTAGCCTTGATTCCTTAGTTTTAGGCACTGATTGGCCAACGATAGGGCCAATTAATGCCAATGGTATTGGTGGGTTTTATGTGGATGCATGTCCACATACCTGGGACATGTCTGAGAAATGAGACTGATGTATCCAGCAAAGGCTGCCAGGCTCAATTGGGATTTCCAGAAAGCACTGCTGTTTCTTTGCACAGTGGTTTGGTTTAGTTTTTTAATTTCTTATTCTATTTTTATACTGATTGCAATGTGAAAGATGGATGATTAGTTACAGAGTTTTAATGTTTTGTGTCTTTTTTCTTGAAGTTTTAAAATCTGGGATACTAAACCCAGTTTTTTGTAACACAATTGAACAAAAATGAAGTTTTTACAAAGATAATTTACCAGTGATCCAGATGGTCTCCATTTGAGAACAGATTCAATTTTTTAAAATTGCTAATAAGAGAAATGCATTCGCTTGCCAATAATTCTGGAAAAAGCTGGTCCATAAAATACACACTATTAGAGGCTTTCAATACTTCCAAGAGGCATGGAAAACAGCTACCCACTCCAACTCAGATCACAATCATGGTTAGTAACTGGGGGAAATCACCAGAGACTGCCTGGGGTTGGGGAAAGGGTGGGGAGTGGGTCCAAAGGGAAAGAATGTCACCTAAGGGTTTTTTTAAAAAAAGAAGGTAAAAGTAGTGTTTGTCAGGAAAAAGATGGGGGGGGGGAGAATTTGGGGAAGAAGAGAACAATCTACATCCAAAAATAAACTACGTACTCTGCTTATACATTTCAATTATATCAGAAAGATAAACATCCTACTTTATATTTTCTACAGATTTACACTTTGTTAATTTCAGCAAAGTTATAGAACACTATTACCAATGCCAATTTTTCTGTATACGGAGATGTTACTTTTATATTTACTTCACAGTTTTAGACTCAGACTCATAGACTTTAAGGTCAGAAGGGACCATTATGATTGTCTAGTCTGACCTCCTGCACAACGCAGCCCACAGAATCTCACCCACCCACTCCTGTAATAAACCCCTAACCTATGTCTGAGCTACTGAATCATGGTTTAAAGACTTCAAGGTGCAGAGAATCCTCCAGCAAGTGACCTGTGCCCCACGCTGCAGAGGAAGGCGAAAAAAAACCCCAGGGCCTCTGCCAATCTGCCATGGAGGAAAATTCCTTCCCGACCCCAAATATGGCGATCGGCTAAACCCTGAGCATGTGGGCAAGACTCACCAGCCAGACACGCAGGAAAGAATTCTCTGTAGTAACTCAGATCCCACCCCATCTAACATCCCATCACAGGCCATTGGGCGTATTTACCGCTGATAGTTAAAGATCAATTAATTGCCAAAAATTAGGCTATCCCATCATACCAGCCCCTCCATAAACTTGTCAAGCTTAGTCTTTAAGCCAGCTATGTCTTTTGCCCCCACTGCTCCCCTTGGAAGGCTGTTCCAGAACTTCACTCCTCTGATGATTACAAACCTTCATCTAATTTCAAGTCTAAACTTCCTGATGGCCAGCTTATATCCATTTGTTCTTGTGTCCACATTGGTACTGAGCTTAAATAGTTCCTCTCCCTCCCTGGTATTTATCCCTCTGACATATTGATAGACAGCAATCATATCTCCCCCTCAGTTTTGCTCCTCTTTCCACTGGGTACAGCTTCCCTTACCATCTGAGAATGCTCCAGCACCTATCCCAGTCCTGTCCTCCAAGGCTCAACTACTGCGCACCTCCCAGTGCTGTCTCAGGGCTTGTCTTCACTATGGGGATCAGTCGATCTAAGTTATGCTACTCCAGCTATGTGAATAACATAGCTGGAGTTGACATAGCTTAGGTCGACTTACCCCGGTGTCTTCCTTGTGCTGTGGTACCAGGGTCGACCAGAAAGTGCTCTGCCATCAATTTAGCGGGTCTTCACTAGACCCACTACATCAACCCCCATTGCATCGATTGCAGCAGCATCAATCTCCCCATAGTGAAGACCAGCCCTCATACTTCTCTTGGCAGATTCTAGCAGCCTTCACCTCATACACCCCTGAGAAGCTCTAGCAGGCTCCTCCGCAATCTGCAGCCAGCAGGGGAGGCTGCTTTGCTGGTAGCATGGAAGGTGGGCTGCACTGCTTGGATTCCTCCTTGCCCTGCTCTCACTTAGGCTCCTACTCAATTACAAGCCCCACTCTTTCTACACCATAATGGCGGGGATATAGGGGTGAGGCTGCTGTTGCCAAATTATGTGGGAGTGATGGCTACTCATATATTTAATCTGTAAAACTATTACTAATACATGAGAGCACATAGGAATTGCAGTCACTGAATCCTGTACGTTAAAAATAAATAAATTCTTAAATGCCATTACATACTTGACTGAAAAATCAAAACACTCAATTGTTATATAGTCACAAATAAGCCTCTTGTAAAAAAATCACAATTAAGTAACTACTTCTCTTCTCAGTCTCACATATCCCTAGACAGAATACCAGTAATTATCAAGTGCATTCTTAGCAACAATAAAGTTGATGACGTACGTCAGGAGGTACCATAAACTCCAATAATAGCATGACTGTCATTTAATATGGGTTGTTAAGATACCCGTTACTATCAAATGTGTCTGGAATATCAGCAAAGCTAAGGAGATAGAAGGTGTACAACGTTCAACAGCCACTAAAATTTGTTTGAACCATTTTATATCCCTTTTTACCATGACAAGGCTGAATGCTAAAGATGCCACTGGATTAATCAATAACATTGATGTTATAGCTGGACAAACAAATCTATGTTCAGATTTGAATATGTTTTCAGTCTTTTTTTTTTTTTTTTTTTTTTAAATTTTTTAATATTTTTTTTTTTTTTTTTTTTTTTTTTTTTTAGAAAAGTTCAGAGAAACTTCAGTAGAGCATGACCCCTTCAGACTACAAAAAAAAATGTGTAATGAATATAGAACTCATAAAACTATAATAAAATAATGCTGTGTTTGACTTTTTTCTGCTTTATGGAAAAAAAGCTACTTAATGGCGAGTTTCAAAGAAAATATCTTGGCCATTTAAAAAAAAAAAAGTTTGTTTTATCCAAAATGCCAAAAGAATTAGTACTTTGTACAAAATTATGTATTTTAATATAAAGCCAACTGATGTTTGGAACTTGGAAAACAAGCATCTTAAACAGAACCTTTATTTTGGTGACGCTGTCCCCTCTATAACTGATCACATCACAGGGAGGCAGCATTTTTGCTGCAACGGGGCTAAGAAATGCCCATCATCCACTTATCTTCTCTGTGCAAAGGCCTTTTACTCAAGTTTTACACAAGAAAACGAATCTCTTTCCTCTGTTACTTAAAATTAAAAAAAAAAAAAGACACCAAAACAACTCAGGGAATTTTAACAATGTTTTGTAAACATGTAAAAAAGGCAACAGGCTGACTACTTCTATCCCAAGTTGAACCTGTAATCTGAAATCCCTTTGAAAATCCTGAACACGAGGATACATGCTTAACAAGACCTTCTGCAGCCTACCTTAGGAGAGTAGCTACAGAATACTGTATAGAAGTTGAGCAATGAGTGGCATTTTACAATAAAAGTCAGACCATAAATATAAAAACAGAAGTAAAACAAAAAGCTCTGAACATTGTGCATATGAACTTTAGTTTTCTTCTTTCAAATGAGAAATAAGGGTTTAAAACATGTATCTCGTTTTAGAATGTTCTAAGACTTTTTCCAGTTATGATAGAACAATTCTGACAACCAGCAGGTGGTGTTTGTGCAATTGTCAGCTAGTTCTCTGCCCCTGGAGATGAAATGCAAAACTTCACCTGCCATAGTGGGGTTTGGAAGCAAGACTGATTCTCCAAATCAACTGCATCATTAAGCTTATTTCATACAGGTGGTTTTGAGCAGAACTAAGCAGAGTCAAGTTGAGGATACACGAAATGCAAGGGATTAACAGAGAAATAGGACTCTCAAAGAGGATAGGAAAATTTTAGTCAAGTTTTCAGATCATTCATTAACTAAACTACTATTTTTCTAAAGTTCTAATATTTCTCTTTGGACTGTGAAAGTCTTTTAAACTCTTAGATAAACTGAACTATTGCTATAGATGCACAGTAAAATATGTTTAGTTGCTACTCAAAATTAATCTTTGAACTGGTGCTCATTTGAATCTACAATTTTATCCTCCCTCAAAAACAAAGGAAGGGTAAAATGAAAGCTATATTAAGCATCGTAAAGATAGTTGATAGATATGAGGGAAAAGATTAATGTCTAGTTCTGGTAAAGAAAAGGAACCAGCAGAAATGGGGTTAATTCTAGCCTTAAAAGGAAGCCTGTTCAACACCGCACTTCAAATGAACACAAATTAGAACGACCCTGGGAATCTATAAAGCCATCTTTTATTACCAAGGAACTGCAGGAAGATCTGCATTAGCGGCAAAACAATGATAGTCATTTATTTAGGATGTTTAACAGAATATGATTTTATATGGATTTTTTGTTACTGAATTGTTCAGCAGGTGACATTCAGTGCAGTTTGGTATCACCTAAATAACATTAAAAGTTTTGACTGCTGGTATAGCTGAAATTAACATATCCACTAACAGTGTATCTGAATATAAACCAGCCTTATGGTGTTTGGAAGAAAATCAGATCCGAACAAATGACTATGGATGGACACACAGGAATTAAAAGGTAAATTCTAACACTTTACATAGCTGCAAACAATCTAATCGTTGAAGGTATTGGTTTGGTTTTTGGTGGACTTTTATGCATAGTTAGATTATCTTTACAGATCTACCTTTCTGAAACATTAATTTTTTAAAATATTAATTTCCCCTTCATTGCATCTGAAGCAGTTTATCATCTCATTCAAGAACAAAAATTGTTTCTATTATGAATATTTCAGAAAAAGGCAACAATTCAAATATACATGGCATGTTTAGATCTCTAATTGAAAAATCAAAATGACCTCGGATAAGCAAAATTTCATAAAAATGCTTTTGTATGAACAAAGACTTGCATTGCAATAATGCCTCAAAATATATCCTGCTAATTACTAGCAATAGCTGGAATGATTTTTAAGTTATTAAGCCCAAAAATAAATTTCATAGAAGATATTTTAATTCTGTCCAGTTCTAATAGCCTGATCTTTTTCTCTCCTGGGAATGTGCACCACCAGTATTTTAAATCACTAAGATTTTAAAATAATAAAAAGATAAAGCATCTATTAATTCATGCATTTATCCAAGCATATCTTTGCATGTGTTCTACAGGTATACATTTTCACTTTTATAGTACAGAATAGAATGTATTCATCTTATTACTAACAGGTTTATTATTTTTAAAACAAAATTATATAAAATCAACTATAAAAATATTTAAATTTACCATTTTCTTGCCCTTTTTTTTTTTTTTTTTTTAACTTGGAAACTTTTGCTAAGATTTCAAGTTTACATAAATTTACGTTTATAAAGTTCTTATTTTTCACCTTGGTGTGTTGTTTTCAACGCCATTCCCATTATGGAAATTAATGCAGTATAATTTATTGCAAAGAAAATAAAGTTAAACATGAAGATGGTGTAAATTAATACAAATTCACATTATCTCTTAGTTTTTAAAAGATGTCTTTTCCTTCTGTCTCTTTCTCTGCAAGCAGAAGGTACCAAGGGCATTTCATCTGTCTAGATTTTTTCTAACATTTTTGCAGCCAAAGCCTATGCTACTTAATAAGCTTGCTATTTGACTAGGAAAACAAAGAATATGATACATAGGAAAGTTCCTCTCTTCTACTCCAGAGATTAATGGGTCAACTTCACTGATTTATCCCCCTCTCATATTTATCAATGTTAAGAGTTCCTGATTAGCACACAATGTTTGATCAGGTTGCTCCTAATAATCTCTCTCTCATGTACATTAAATGCTTTTTTTGCTGAACATTTGTTTATATGTATTCAAGCATCATGTTCCTAAACACACAATCACTTGTGTACGTAAGTGTAAACCCCCGATCCATATACCATAGAATGCCCGAGCTTTAAAAAAGTTAAAATAAATCATCTAGGCATGAGTTTAATAATTTTTCATTTACTAATTGCAGGTCCAAGGATATTCAGTAATTGTTAAAAGGAATCAACGAACCTAAAATTCTACCATTTTCCAATCTGCAAGAAGGAACATTTGTGAAGAAACATTTGTGTATGTGCAATTCAATGACCATAAAGTTCAGAAAGGTCCTGCATGATCTGAAACATTAATTTTCTCATTTGCATGGCATCTTACAAATAGCAAATTTCTTAAACAGTTTACTTTTCTGTAACTGATAAATTTCAGCCAATTTCAAGCCTAATTGGTTTGGCTTCCATTCCATTTCCAAACAGTTTAAACATTTTATACAAAAAAAGTAAACCTCTTTCCAAATCCTTAAAATGCTTGCTGTAACCTCTTTGGAAATCCCAACAATTTAACCATTTTGGCACTGAAAGTCAAAGCGTGAATACCGATGTAATCTTTCCAGCAGAGATCCTAACCATGGAATCTTACACAGGAGCAGTATCACCATTTATTTGTAACAGCACATCTTTTGAACTAAATGGATCACATTTATGTAATGAAAGCATGTCTTCTATCTTGGCTGATAAATCAGAAGAACACCAACAATACATTATTGGGCTTTTCTTATCATGCCTTTACACTATTTTCCTTTTCCCTATTGGCTTTGTGGGAAACATTCTGATTTTAGTTGTGAACATAAGTTTTCGAGAAAAGATGACTATTCCTGACCTGTACTTCATAAATCTTGCAGTAGCTGATTTGATTTTAGTTGCTGACTCCCTCATTGAGGTTTTTAATCTTGATGAAAAGTATTATGATATCACTATAATTTGCACTTTCATGTCTCTGTTCCTTCAGATCAACATGTATAGCAGCATTTTCTTTTTGACATGGATGAGTTTTGACAGATACATAGCACTTGCAAAAGTAATGAGGTCCAACATATTTCGGACTATGCAGCATGCTAGATTAAGCTGTGGCCTCATATGGATGGCATCTATCTCTGCAGCACTAGTGCCATTTACAGCTGTACATTTGCAGCACACTGGAGAGGTCTACTTTTGTTTTGCAGATGTAGAAGAAATCCAGTGGTTAGAAATAACCTTGGGGTTTATAATCCCCTTTGTGATCATCGGTCTTTGTTACTCATTAATTGTTCGAGTTCTTATAAAAGCACACAAACACAGGAGTCTTCGACTACGGCGCCAAAAGGCTCTTCGAATGATTTTTGTAGTCGTCCTGGTTTTCTTTATCTGCTGGCTACCTGAAAATGTCTTCATTAGCGTTCAGCTTCTTCAAGAGAAAGGAAAGACTCTCTCTTCAGGCAACCAATCTTTTCGGCATGATTATCCCCTAACAGGACATATTGTAAACCTAGCAGCCTTTTCTAACAGTTGTTTGAACCCTCTGATTTACAGTTTTCTAGGTGAAACTTTTAGAGACAAATTACGGTTGTATGTTGAACAGAAAACTAAAATGTCAACGTTCAGTCGTTTTTGTCATGCTGCCCTAAAGTCAGTCATTCCTGACAGTAATGAGCAATCAGAAGTTTAATTTAGTAGTGCTGTATAAAAACATAACTGAAAATTGCACAAATATAGAACAAAACGCTTGCTACTAACAGTAAAATATATGTATATATAATGCCCTGCTGAGTATTGGTTTATACTCTAAATATTTTTATGACAAGACTTGAAGGTGGAAGAATACATTTTAGTCAAATTTATATTTAATTATCAACAGGATTACTAAAAGCTGACTAATAAGGGGCCTTTAGTTTGTATTATACATGCATGAATGATAATTTATCAGAAAACGTTATCAGACTAGGAAGAATCGAGATAACTCAATTATCAGAGAATAGCTACTTTGCTGTCATATGCTAGGTGTTCCCATTTAAATAATGAAGCTGCCACAACAGTGGGAAAAAACTCATTACAACACATTGATGTGGAGGTGCAGAAAAAAGTTATTGATTTTCCATCCAAATATAGTCATTTGACAACTTTGCTAAGAACTACTGTGCTGTACACAGTGCTGGATATGCTTTCTGTTCTAACATACATTTCAGGCATTGATTTTTTTGTTTCTCTTAATGTAATATAGAACTAGGATGAAGATCTTTTTCCTAGTTTGTAATGTTCACATCAACACTTCATCAAATCTGAAGTCATGCATAGTATCCTGCTCACCTTTATTACCTTAGCTCAG
Organism: Terrapene triunguis; assembly: GCF_002925995.2. Classification (NCBI taxonomy): domain Eukaryota; kingdom Metazoa; phylum Chordata; order Testudines; family Emydidae; genus Terrapene; species Terrapene triunguis. Next base: position 12,505,844 of record NW_020664444.1, on the reverse strand, counting down.
AGAATCCATCAAAACAAAATTTACTGCTTCATTTTATTTTTGAATATTGTCCATAGGAAAATGAGGGTCTTTTGTCACAAGCACAAACTACAGATTAAAGTGTCCTAATTAATGAAACTACTGCTATCTTCATTTAATTTGTGTGTGTGTGTGTATGTGGTGACTGACGTAAATGTGTTTGTGTGTGTGTGTGTGTGTATACACACACACACACACAAACACATTTACTCAGTCACCACATTTAAATTTTAATATTGTAACAATATCTGTCTTGGTTGTAAGAATGGAATATTGTTTTTTTTTTTTAACTTGCCTTCTGCAAAAAATGACAGTGTAAGAAACGCTCATTAAAATGTTGGAAGCCTCATTATTTTTGGAATCACACAATTTCTGCAACTGAGAAAATGATGAGCCATCAGGTCTTTTTCCAAATCCACTGGCCTTTCTGGATCTTAGATACCTGCTGGCTTCTTTGTGGATTTTCTCCTTCACAGAAAAGTCATATCAAGAAATAAAATCTTAGAGTTATGCAGTGGATTGGGGGGAGGGCATGGAACTTTTCCAAATTCTGCCAGCCTGGAAACTAATAACTGAGCTTTGAACTCAGATGACCTGGCATATGGCATGTAACAGGTTACTGCAAAGCTTATCAAGTCTTAAAGATCACCTTACGACCACTAAAAAAACCTCAAACATTAAATCAGAGCAGCACTGAAATATTACTTGTTATGTCTCTGAAATGCACAGAAGACTTACTACACGTATACAATCGCCTCTCTACGTTCAGGCAGTTACGCACGCAAATCTCTCCAAACTGAGATAAGAGCCCTTCATTCCTACTTCTCGTGTATTCTACATGAGCATGGTTATGACATACGAACAAGGGTTTTTTAGATCATTTTAAAGAACATTTCTCATGAAATTACATTTCTTCTGAAATACTTGAGTTTCTTAATGGAAGCTGCAGTCACAAAGGACTTGACCAATACATGCCTAGGTACAACTGGTTGATGGGTGGATTAACGACACATTTAGCTAGACAGATATTCCTCAAATTGATTTACATGAAAACTGTATGTTGGTGTTTCCTATACCTGTTTGTTCTGGTGTTGTTTGCATATTTTCATCATCCACAGCATCTAAGGAACAATTTCACTTTTGCACATCTTTCCCGTGGGAGTGTGAATCCCTCTCCTCTCAGGGAGGACGTCTGCTTTATCATGCCTTGTACGTGTAGAATGAGTTGCTATACAACACTTAGCAACAAATCTCTCATATTTCTGCTATCTAACATTTGGTATTTTGTCCTTTTCCCACCCACTTTCATCTCTGTAATTAACCAACATTATTCACCAGCTATTGATTTGTCAGTGTATATTAACTTCATCATGGAAAGATTGGCATTTCAACTGACATAGAATCAAAGGAATGGATTCTTCTCTCAGGTAAGCACTGCAAATGATAAAAGTCAGCCACCACTCATGCATGTACAAAAATCCTGGATTGTTCCTGGCAAGTGTCAAAATTACCAAAATATCTTATCTGTAGTCAAAAAAAATCCCAACCCAAACCAAAAAACAATACCATAGATCAGTGATTTTATTTTATTTAAACTCACAAGAGGATTGCCTATTCTGGTTTTGGAGACCCAAAGGAATGTTGTTTCTTGTTATTCATGGATTGTAATTATATCTGTTGGATCTATGTGTTGGAAGAAGGCCTTTTCATCAGCACGAACAGATTATACAAAAAAGAGAAAGCATTTATGTTCAAAGATCTACCATGGTAGCAAATATTAGCAGAGCTCCCCTTCCTGTGCAATTAGCTGTTTCTACATGTAAAACATATTGGGAGATCACAATCACATACTATTTACCCACCCAATCCCAAATTCTTGAATGTTCTATACATGATAAATGTCTAACTTTGGAAATCAGTAATTTTTGACACTGCCTCTTCAAAACTCTGAAAACCTTTTGTAGTCAGCTATTGTTAACGTTCAGATACCACAATGACACCTAGAAATATCTAGGCAGGTTAGATTGTTACAGAGTGAAAAAACAATGTGTAATGTCAGGAATTACAAAATATGCAATTCCTCTTACTGACATAATATACCACATTTAGACCCAAAATTACAAGTATGCCTTACCAGGATGAAGAAAAGCAGTTTCCTGCTGCCTACACATTTTAGCTTTGAGTATAATTATGTTCTTCTTGAAATCCTAGCTATAGCTCTTCAATTACTCACTAAATAAAGTCCTCTGCTAGGGTGCAGAAAAAGCTCACCTCCTCCCACCACTTCTCTATCTTCTGTTTTTTAAATTCATGTAAATGAAGTAACATTCACATAAATGCCATTCAACTTCTATGTTTACTTTATCATCTACAGCTGCAATTAAACATAATCCACCCACACCATCCAGTGGCGGATTAATGATTTTGCCGCCCCTAGGCCTTGAAATAATTGTCGCCCCCGGCCCCATATGAACTTATTAAACATCAATATTTTCAATATCAACACCAATATTTTCACTTTTTACTTCACTACTACTTTCAACTATTTTTTCTGTCTCACTGTCGGCTCTAACTGATACAACAAAGGAATCTATTTTGCGCATTTTTGCTATCATTTCATTTTCCCTTTCTTTCTTTTGTATAGCTTTTTTTTTTTTTTTAAACTGAGAACCGCTTAGTTTCTTCCTTCCGGTCATATTATTAACGTTTAGGATTCTCGCAAGTATGTTTACTAAATGGCGTCGCGCCATCATTAGTGGTTTCAATATGTGCTATGATTGGTAGAATCGCGGCGTCACTGATGCCACAATCACAAAAATGCTGCTATTATAAATTTGCCGCCACTGCAAATTTGCTGGCTTAGGCCTAGGCCTTGTCGGCCTAGGCGATAATACAGCGCTAACACCATCACATATGGGATCAACTTGTCTCAGGAGTTCATCCATTTACAGAAAGGACAATAATTTGCCAAAGCAGGTTTCCCCTGCCTTTCTTTTAAGTTGGAAGGTGTGCTTATCATTAAATATAAAGTGCTTTTTGGGGGAGAAAAGGGGTACTCTGGGTTGCTCTCCCATTTTCTTCCTCAACATCGCCTTTGAGTCCCACAATACAATGACCTACTCTTTAGCCAAGGAAGGTAGGTCAAATCTCCCACTGGAGACCATTAATGCTGTTCCAAACACTAGATCATTTAAGAAAACATGCCTCCTCCTCACTTCCAGTTCACTCCCCCTACTAATCTTCATCTCCTTGAAAGAGAGACTGGGTTTAGGACTCAAATTCAGGTCTCCCGTATAGCAGGAACCAAAAATAAAGTTATCAGTATTTTACATCTGCTACTGATTTTGAATGGAACTTTTACCTGCAGCAAGATTCTAGAGACTTTAGAAACAATTTAAAGTTACAAAACAATATTAAAACATTATTTTAAACTAAACCCATATTCTAACTGCAATATTTGTACTGCCAATTGTGTGAGGAGCAAGAAACAATGTTTTGTGTCACTGGACAGATCTATCTTTTGTCAAAAAACAGTTTTGCTTTAATCTAAATTAATCTCATTAGCAACTATTTCTAAGAATGATTAAATTTAATTTTAATTAATGCTTTTTATAAATGTAAATGCATTCCAGAAAGTACTTTGAATAATTAGATTTCCACTGTAAAAAATAAAGGATGTTCCAACATAATGAGTATAAATGATCAAAAATCAAATTTAAAAATTTAAA
>NW_020664444.1:12463968-12497098 GCF_002925995.2 Terrapene triunguis | reverse complement strand
AGTCTTTGTTTAATCCTGATCTGATGGTGTCAAATTTGCAAATGAACTGGAGCTCAGCAGTTTCTCTTTGGAGTCTGGTCCTGAAGTTTTTTTGCTGTAAGATGGCTACCTTTACATCTGCTATTGTGTGTCCAGGGAGGTTGAAGTGTTCTCTTACAGCTTTTTGTATATTGCCATTCCTGATATCTGACTTGTGTCCATTTATCCTCTTGCGAAGTGAGTTTTTTTGTTTGTTTACATTTAATAAATTTATTGCCAATGAGCCGTTTTCATCTTAGAATTGGCAACAGCAAGTAAGGGATATTTTATTTTTTTTAAAGGCGACAACTCTGCTTAGTCTTCGGTTGTGCTGTCAGGGTTTCAAATACCATGTCTGACCCTCTGCTACATAGAATCATAGAATATTAGGGTTGGAAGGGACCTCAGAAGGTCATCTAGTCCAACCCCCTGCTCAAAGCAGGACCAATCCCCAGACAGATTTTTGCCCCAGATCCCTAAATGGCCCCCTCAAGGATTGAACTCACAACCCTGGGTTTAGCAGGCCAATGCTCAAACCACTGAGCTATCCCTCCTCATGTTAATGAGCTAGACATAGGATCTCAGAACATGAGAAATCTTCATTCAGATTTATAATTTAGGCATTTTTTTTCAAAGGTGTTATCAAAACTATTTACATTGACATGTTACTCTAAACTTTTAATACTTGGCTTTAGGCTTCCTATTAGCCTTCCTTCCCATCATTCAGTGATATGACAGAACGAGGAGCTAAGAATAAACAGCTGCCTACTGAGCCAACCACGGTAGCTGACAACTGCAAAGCACTGCCAATTCTGCTTTGTTCTGAGAATCAGAGATAGCACAGCTTCATCTCATTACTTCCAGCTCTGCCACTCAAATACTGCAAAATTGCAATATACTTTGATGAGCAGCTCCGGTGAATTTTGTAGTGGCATTAAAGATAATAATATGAGCCTCAGTTTTGGAGACTCTGAAGTAGCTTTGATAGTCTCCAGCAGAGCTGATGAACTCCAGTGCCCAATCCCATGGGCTACTTTCCAACCTTTCCCCCCCCCCCCCAAATTCCCATCTTCCCCCACATCATATTTTTAACAATATGTTCTTTTCCATAACAATCTTATAACATGGTTACAAAAAAATATTAGTTTTCCCCCCATACACGGATACATTTTTGGAATATGTTTAATATATAGGATTTTCACTTAAATATAATGTTGAAAATTACTTAGAATAGGATTTTAAAGGTTTTTGAAAAGTATTTTGTGATAAACATTGTGATTTAAGAGTTTGGGGAAGGATGCACTATTAACTAGAAATATTTACAATAATGCTGTGCAAGTTCTAAATAAGGAAGGTCTTAGCATTGGGGACAATCCACTATTTAAAGAAATTCTGCATTTACTAATAACTACTGTGATGATTTGGCGAATCTGTCTATGCACAATTTACGAATTCTGGTTGATGTTATGAAATTGCTGTATCATTTGTGAAGTCAGTCATATTCTGTGTTCAGGTATCTCCCTAGTCCCAGATCAGGGACAACAGAAGGTAGTTAAACCTTGATGGCTCCCATTCAAATTGGGAGCGTCTTAGGACAATGGGATGGCCACATCCTAAGTAAAACCAATTTTCTGGTTGATTGAAGGATCTTGTGAAATCCCCCGTCCTAATATAACCATTTTCTTGATGCTGATGGTGAGAGCAAATGCCTGACAGGTACTTGAAAGGCAGTCCATGAGTTCTTGTAATAGATCTTCATTGTGGGCTATGAGGGCAGCATCATCAGTGAATAGAAGTTCCCTGATTAGCACCTTTTTTACTTTGGTCTTTGACTTAAGTCAGGACAGGTTGAAGAGCTTCCCATCTGATCTTGTGTGGAGATGCATTCCATCTTTCATGTCCTTAAACGCACAAGAGTACCCAGAAGAAGATTCCAAAGAGTGTAGGGGCAAGAACACATCCTTGCTTCACTCTTTTCATCTCAAAGCTGTCCAAAGTGGACCGGTCAAGCGACAGTTGCTCTCATGTTGTTGTGGAATGAACGTATAAGACTTAACAGGGTTGGTGGACATCCTATCTTTTCTAGTATTGCAAATAGACCTGCTCTGCTGACTGTGTCGAATGCTTTGGTTAGGTCCACAAAGGTGATGCACAATGGTCGGTTTTGCTCTCTGCTCTTTTCTTGGAGTTGTTGGAGAGAAAATATCATGTCTATAGTAGATCTTCCAGCCCTGAATCTGCACTGTGATTCAGGGTAGACACGATTCGCCAGCTGTTGTAGGCAGACTAAGATGACTTTCACGAAAGCTTTTCCTTTTCCTGCTATGCTTAGTAGTGAGATACCCCTGTAGTTCTTGCAGTCGCCCTTTTCACCTTTATTTTTATAAAAAGTGATGATGTTTGCGTCGTGCATCTCGTGGTACCTCACCATCTTTCCAGCACTTAAGTAGCAGCTGATAATAGTAATAGTACAGTAATAGGCTGTCTTTCCTGCACTTGAGGATTTCTGCTGGGATGCCATCTTTACCAGGAGCCTTGCCACTTGATAGCAAATCAGTGGTCTTGCTTAGCTCTTCTACAGTGGGCTCCACATCTAGCTCTGGCATGACCCGTAGAGTTGGTATTTGGTCCAGTGATTCGCTGGTGATGTTTCTTTCTTGTGCGTATAGCTCTGAATAGTGTTCAACCCAACAAGAAAACTGCTTGCTTTTATCTGTAATGATTTCATCTCTGTGTGATTTGAGAGGGGCAACCTTGTTGACAGTGGGACCTAGAGCTTTCTTCAGGCCGTCATACATGACTTTGAGGTTTCCTTTGTCTGAGGCTGACTGTATCTCTTCACAGAGCTTGATCCAGTAACGATTTGCACAGCATCTGCTTGCTTGCTATATCTCGGTTTTTGCATGATCCATTTAGGGTTTTTTTAATATGTAGGTGTTTGCTAATAGTCTGAAAAAATAATTTGCAAACTAGAAATAAATTCACTATTATTTGTGTTGTAGGAGAATATGGAGCTTCCTCTACAATCATTAGTGGTCAGACAACACAGCAAGTTCTTACATGGAAAAATAATATTGGGAAAGTCTAAAACTTTTTTAGCTTATTGTATTGTGATTGAGAACTGGAAACAGAGAGCCAGCATCATGTGACCAGTTAGCTTTCTGCAGACAACCAGCAAGTGCTCCAGTGAGCCATAGTTTGCAAACCACTCAGCTATAGTAATGCAACCTACATACTACAAGAACTTCTCTGAACTAACAGCATCTGACACTTTGCAAGCCTTCAAAAACTTGATATCCTTGCAACATGGTTCAAATCACATCTCGCACACCATATGTCTCTATTTCCCTGTAATACCTCAGGGCTTTGTAATGGGGCCATTACGGTACTTTCCATTGACATGTTTCCCACTTGCTTCGGTTTTCCATCATTATAGTATAACACCGTCATGGTGATTACACACCATGCACTTTTTTCCTCTCTCTGCTTTGGTTGCAGCCTCTGTTCTGCTGCAGTGTCTGGCAAAGATTCAGGATTAGATAGCTCCAAATTTTCTAAACCTCAATTTGGAAAGATTGAAATAACGTTGGCTGGTTTGTGACATGTGTCTGTGATGCCTATAGCAATTTCCAGACTTCAGGCAGTCAGCTTTTGCAGAGGGAGCACGAGATAATGAAGTGCAACTAGCAGCCAAGGACAGGCAGCTACTGACAAAAATAAGCGGAAGGGCTCACAAGAGTTGGCAGCTATTTGACCTAGTCCAGACAAATCTTTGGAATTAAACTCCAATGTCCCTAGTTAAGGAAAAAACACTTATGGTATCTTGAATTTTAAAAGGTACAATTCTTTTAGAAGAAATCGTTTAGGAAATGTAGGGTTGCCAGGCGTCCAGTTTTCGCCCGGAACGCCTGGTCGAAAAGGGACCCTGGCAACTCCAGTTGGCTCCAAGCAGCCGACTGGGCCATTAAAAGTCCAGTCGGCAGCGCAGTGGAGGCTTGGGGCTAAGGCAAGCTCCCTACCTGCCCTAGCTCCACACGGCTCCTGGAAGTGGCCGCCGGGTCCCTGCAGCCCCTAGGCGCTGGGGTGGTCAGGGACTGGGATACTCCACGCACTGCCCCCACCCTCAGCGCCAGCTCCGCAGCTCCCATTGGCCGGGAACCGTGACCACCACACAGAGCCGCCTGGCCGCCCTTGTGCCTAGAGGCTGCAGGGACCTGGCGGCCACTTCCTTGGAGCCGCAGTAAGCGCCGCCGGGACCCCACCCCCCAACCCCTCCTGCGCCCCAACCCCTCATCCCCCACCCCAGAGCCCACACCCCCAGCTGGAGCCCTCACCCCTCTTGCACCCCAATCCCCTCCTGTGCCCCAAACCCCTCATCCCTGGCCCCACCCTCAGCCGGAGCCCTCACCCTCCACACCCCAACCCCCTGCCCCAGCCCGGAGCCCACTCCTGCACCTCAAACCTCTCATCTTCAGCCCCACCCCAGAGCCTGCACCCCCAGCCCAAAGCCCGTACCCCCCCCACACACACACCCCAACCCCCTGTCCCAGCCCAATGAAAGTGAGTGAGGGTAGGGAAGAGTAAGCGACAGATGGAGGGGGATGGAGCGAGTGGGAGGCGAGGCCTTGGAGAAGGGACGGGGCAGTGGTGTTCAGTTGTGTGTGATTAGAAAGTTGGCAACCCTAAGAAAATCAGAACCACAGGCCTCTACCCAAAACATCGGAAAGTATAGACATGAGCATAGCCATGATTACAATAACTTTAATCAAGAGAAAAGAAAAAAAAACAGCAATCCCTCACCTGTTCCGAAGAGAATCAGAAGAGAAAAAAAGGGAAAAAAAAAAAAGACAAAACAGCAAGTAACAAAAGGGCGGGCCTCATTCAAAGCCAAGTGAAGTCAATGGAAAGACTCCCATTGACAGGTTCAGGCCTAAAGTGGGTAAATATGAGAAACAAAGTTTCTGTTCTTTAAAATATAAGAAAAAAAATATGAACTAGGCAGAATGTTACTAGCTAATAAAGGCACATCATTTTTCACATACTTGACCATTTCTCTCTATACTGTATATAGAATCTCTGATTATTCTTGAAGGGGTCTGGTACTACCTCACGGCTACAGCCTCTTGACAAGTTTTCATGCGATTTAAATGGTAAGCAGAGATTTGTTTCACTCTCCATGTGTGGTCTGTGAGCACCTAGCTCATTGCAGGCACTATCAGAATGCAAATAAAACAACTTAAAAAATATAATCCACACGTAGGGCAATGTTTCTCTGATGCCACTGGAGCTAGATAAAGGCATTCAAAGGTATCATCTGGTTCTTAGTAGTTCTTAAAGTCAGAGATTCTCTTCCTCTTCCACACCATTAAATGTGATATCCTAAGAACATAAGAATGGCCATACTGGGTCAGAATAATAGTCCAGCTATCCCAGTATCCTATCTTCCAACAGCGGTCAGTGCCAGATCATTCAGAGGGAATGAACAGAACAGGGAAATTATCAAGCAATCCATCCCGTCGCCCAGTCTCTCCTTCTGGCAGTCAAAGGCTTAGGGACCCAGAGCATGAGGTTGTGGCCCTGACCATCTTGGTTAATAACCATTGATGGACATATCCTCTTTTTTTTAAACCCAATTATACTTTTGGCCTTCACAACATCCCCTGGCAACAAGTTCCACAGGTTGAATGTGTGTTGTGTGAAGAAGTACTTCCTTATGTTTATTTTAAAGCTGCTGCTTATTAATTTCATTGGGTGGCCCCTGGTTCTTATGTGAAGGGGTAAATAATTCCCTATTCACCTATCTCTACACCATTCATGATTTTATAGACCACTGTCATACCTCATCTGCCTATCTGGGGCCGCTTCTTAGATAGTAATCTGAACTTAATGTCACCCCTTAATGTTGATAATGAATCTCAAAAAACACTATCATTCCACCAGGAATCCATCCTGTTAAGCTGTTTTACCTTTCCTAGGAACACTTGTAAAATAAAGAAGAATTATTTCTGCCTCTAACTGCTGTTTCCTCAGACTGTTCCTACTCTTATTAAGAACTGGTACATCTAGTACTCTTAAAATTCCTGAGAAAGCATTTCTGTTCTACTGACCTGCATAATATAATGGATAAACATTTGGTAAGCATTCACTAATTTTGCTCGGTTCCAAGGCTACCATCTGATGCACAAAAGTTATTTCATGTATCTATCTTATTATTCATTAATAGCTAAAACAAATATGAACCCATCTTTTCACCTCACTCATGTTATTTAGTTCATAGATACAGAATTTTTTTTCTGCCTCTTTGGGGGATATCAAATTATATTTACATATCAAGCAAAATAGTTCTCCATGAGTTTCTTATTTATACCATGGAACTTTTCCAATCTTCCCTCCCCCTCTAACCTCTTAAAATGTTAATACATATAATTTGTCCCCTAATAAAAATCTTTAATACAGATTCCCCTACAACACAAAGATAAAATATTGGGGGAGGAAAATATGGTCTTTGGTAAAATCAGCAACACTGAAATCTCTCAGTAAGTAAATTACATTTTACAAATTTGTTTTGCCAACAACTTAATGTTAACAAAATTGTATCAAGAGTAACAGCCAAGCAACAAGAAGATTCTGGCTCATAATACCGTGTCTTACATTGGGTATACCTCCAACTCTCAAGCCCAGTCAAACAAACCTGTTTTTGAATGCACATTTCATACTGGGATGTGGCATCTTGATTGCCATCTTTTTAATTTCCTCTAGCAAACTTACTGCTTAAATCAACTCTCCACTAAAAACGTCCAAGTTACGTGTCAGACAGCCACCAAAGTTTGTATATCAGTTGGGCACTTTCATACTTGGCTGCTTGGGTCTGCACTGCACGTACGCACCAGAAGTGCTTGTGTCGACATAAAGCACGGTGCACCATGAGTAGGTATCCCAGTGTGCCACATGCTGCTATTTGGTACAATGCCTTTTGGTAAATTTGCACAATGTGTTGCGGGATACTAATGACTTGCCCGATGATCTCCAAGCGCTTAGCGTCAAGCTCCGACCATGCAACTTTCTTCATCCCATAATGCCACTCATATCCCATAATTTTCACACCATTTTTTCCCACAAAACTCCACAGCACTTTTGGGTGAATGCCATCTCTTACAGAAGCCTGGAGCCCACAGAGCTCTGCACTATTCTCATAACATCGCAAATACAGGACACGCGATTCTCCTGTATTTGCAGGCCAGAAAGAAGTACCCCTATACTGGGAGACATGACAATTACTTTTAAGGACAGTTTGCTGAGGGAAATAGCCAAAAACAATTCAAGGTGGCATTCACAGAGGTGGCATTGGTGGCATTGACAGAGCAGCTGCAGACAGTGGAGTACCACTTCTGGACCTGAGAAATGACCCGACTGGTCGGAGAGCATCATAATGCAGGTTTGGGATAACAAGCAGTAGCTGAAGAACTTTCAGATGCAAAAGACCACATTCTGTATCTGTGTGCTGATCTCATCCTAAACCCTCCAACTTATAGACACCAGAACAAGAGGTGCACTGACAGTAGAGGAGTAAGTGGCGGAAAGCTTGCAATGCAGGATTGCTACTGTTCAGTGGGAAATCATTTTGGAGTTGGAAAACCCACAGCGCGGGCCATTGTCATGCAAGTGTGTAGGGCCATTAACGTCTCCTGCTACAGAGGACTGTGATTCTCAGCAATGTTCAAGGAACAGTGGATGGATATGCAGCAATAGGATTCCTGAACTGCTGTAGGCCATAGATGGCATGCATATCCCTATTTGGGCACTAGCCCACCTTGTCACCGAGTACATCAACAGAAAGGGTTACTTTTCTATGGTTACGCAAGCATTGGTGGATCCCCAGGGACACTTCACCAGTATGAATGTGAGATGTGCACAAAATGTGCATGACGCTCGCATCTTTAAGAACACAGGACTGTTCAGAAAGCTGCAAGGAGGGACATTCTTTTCTGACAGGTGGATTACCATTGGCAATACTGAGATGCCAATAATAATTCTATGGGACCCAGCTTGCTTCCTTGCTCCCCTGGTCATGAAGCCATATATTGGCCACCTCAATAGATTCAACTACCAGCTCAGCATGTGTAAAATGACAGTTGAATGTGTCTTTGGTAGACTGAAGGCACACTGGAAGTGTTTATTTACAAGATTGGATCTCAGTGACAAAAATATCCCAATGGTTATAGCTGCCTGTTGCGTTCTACAGAATATCTATGAGGCAAAGGGGGAAAGCTCCTGCCAGGCTGGAGGGCGTAGGTGGAGCAGCTGTCTGCTGACTTTGAACAGCCAGATACAAGGGCCATTACAAGAACCCAATGTGGAACTGTGTGGTTGAGAGAGGCTTTGAAAGAGTACTTTAAACCATCAGCCACAGTAGTGTTCTGTGCTGGAGTGTTCTCTTGGTCTAGAGCTTTGGGTGCTGTTAAGAACTGTGTAGTGCTCGCTGTACACTTATAAATATGACAGGGTAGCTTCTTTCAGCTATGAATTATGTGGTGCTTGGTATGTATTTACAAGCTCTGTTTTCTCTGACTACCTCTGCAATATTTGTTGTGAACTAAGAGAGATTATGTGATTCTCCAAAACCAAAATTTTATTTAGTGGGGGGGAAAATAGTGCAGGAAAGTAATGTGCAAAAAATACCGCAGGCAATGTTCTACAATTTTTTTTAAACACAAGGGGGGTGAAAATTTAAAATGATAAAGGAAGTAGACATTTATGTCCAGCTTAGTGCACAAATGTAGTCCATTGTGGCTAAATATAGAGCAACCATGGTTCTCACAGGTCAGTGGATATGAAGCTATGGTTTTCCTTGCTGTGCCCCAGCGTGGACTGATGGGGTCCTGATGCTCTCTGTGACCTCACATGTTATGTTGGCAGATGTAGGAATCAGTGACTATGGAGTTCTCCAAGGACTGCAAAGGATGGAGAGTGGAATTTTTCAACCTATAGGGCAACCAGGATCTGCAGCATTTGCATTTCCGGTCTGAAAAGACCCATTATGTATTGGTGCATTTCCCTTTCCTAGTCCAGTTGGGACTCCTGGGACTTTTTTCCTGTCCTCTATGCTTCTCCAGGTAGCCAGTCACATTGACCCTCCAACTCCTTTGTTCACAGTCCGATGCAGCACTGGCTTACAGGATCTTGTAGAACATGTCCTCCCTCGTCCTCTTCTTTCTCCTCCTCATCAATGTCAGGTGTTCTGCTGGCAAGGAGGGGGGCACCCCTCAAGGCCGCCACACCAGAAGCTGCGGATAAAAACACAGATGTACCATTGCATTTACAGTCACAAGAGATAGGAAAAGATAAGTTTCAGAACTCCCTTCCCTTATTCCCATAAACACTTAATAAATGCTTATTGACACTTCAGTTTTGGAATGCCTCAGCACTATTCTCCATGATCAACCATAGTGAGTATGGCCCAGCAGCGGTGAGGGGGTATGTGTGGACTTTCTATTACATGAAACAATAAAATTTCGGTCCCTCTTCCATGAGTACAAGCATAATGCAATGGCACTGAGCACTGACACTATTTTCCACAGATGATTTTAGCTGATATCTCACTCCTGAGGGTCACAAGAGCACAGACAACACAGCTGCTACTAGAGTCCCAAACCCACCTTGGGCAACATGCCACAAGCCTTTTTACTGCAATGATGCCAGCCAAAGTCATCACAGAGCGGGGTGGGGAAGTGTCCTGCTGCAAAGGAAGAAATAACGCAGCCATAACTAGAAACCTTTGAGAGAGGGTTACAGAATATCTCCATGAAAGCTTCATCAAGATCTCTCAGGAGGACAAATGCACATAAACAAAGTGCTTTGAAACTCCTTTACCCCTGCCTAATCCAACAGGGGAATGAAAAACAGTTGCCAATTCCACCTCTATTTGTTGTACCTCTACCTTTTCTCATACAAATAAAACAATGAAAAGTAGAGATCTTTGTCTTGTTAACTTGGGAATGGGCCAGGCACCATCTTTAAAATTTAAAACATTGTAAGGAAAAATGCATGCACACTTACCCGAGTCCCCTTCCCTTTCACTAGGCTCATCCATGCTCTCCAGGCAGGACTGACTAAACTGTGATGCAGTCTCAAACAGGTCCTGGCTCGTACCATAGCTGTTTTTCCCCCACCACTTCTCTTCACCTCCTTCTTCTCACTGTTCACAGCAGGGGTCTCTGTCTTGGGTTCCTCCAAGGAATCCACAGTGGTCTGCAGGGTTCTGGTGGGGTCGCCGACAAGTATGGTATGCAGGTACTTGTAGAAGTGGCAGATCTGCGATGAAGCACCAGCTCTATTGTTGCGCTTCCTGGCCTTGTGGTATCCCTGGAGACGTTCCTTTGCTTTCGGACAGCACTGCTACTGCTCCCCGTTATACCCCTTTACCTGCATCCCCCATGCAATCTGCTCATAGAGGTCCACGTTTCTAGGACTGGTCCATAGAGGTGCTTGCATAGCCTTTTCTCCCCACAGGCCCAGGAGATCCAATATCTCCCATCTACTCAAAGCAGGAGCAAGTCTAGTGCATGGAGCCAGCGTAGTTGGTTGGGCAGTTGCACATATCAACGGTGAGCTGCTAGGTGTGCTTGCTAAGATGGGCAATCAGGAAAAGTCATTTCAAAAACACTTGGAGGAGGGGGTTTAAAGGGGAATGGGGGAGGAGGCTTCCAGGTTCTGTCGCCACTGGATAGTGGAGTTTACCAGAGTAGTCACTATCGCAGGGAATGCTGCTGGAAGACTGTTAGGGTCAATACAGGTCATGCAGTGTCTACACGCACACTGCATCAACCTCAGTAGGTTGACCATGGCTCTACGCTGTTCAAGGATGTACGTAGTTTTACTGCATCACTGTAGTGGGACACTTACATCAGCCAGAGACAAATTTGAGTGTAGACACATGCACAAATACATCAACACAAGGCAGCTAATGTCAAGCTATCTTTGCAGTGTAGACCAGGCCTGCATCTCTTGCAGAACTGAGTATCTTTTGGCAGTTTAACCATGAGGTTTGCCATGTTTTTGTTGAACATATATTTATTGTTCATGTGTAGTGGCAAATTTCCTAACTTATATAACTTGCACTTTTTCATTGATCCCTCCTCCTCCCAGGACACTTATTTGCATTGTGAACCAAAAGCCATCAGCATATCAGCTCAAAAATAGTAAGTGGTTTTCAGTGAAGAACACAACATGCTCAAGTGGCTGGAACAGGGGACTGGGAGTCAGATGACCTGGATTCTAGTCTTAACTCTACCATTGGCTGACTAATACTTTGCAACCCATCCAGGTTCCAGTCATAACTCAACAACTCTATCATTGCCCCCTTCCCCAACTGGGACCTTAACTGTTCAGTTTCAACCTGGTAAAAATGTCTGCCACTAAGTCCTGACAAATAGGGATTTATATTGGAAATGATGACCAAAAAAAAAAAAAATCAAATGGTATAAACAGCACCATTATAGTACACATCAATGCTTACAAACAGTGGTTAAAGCAGGTAACAACAGGAAGGGAAAGCGCTCACCACCAGCTAATGATGGGGAGCTGTAAGCAAATACTGCTTACCCAAGCGGGGTGGTATGGGGAGAACCTTTCCTCTGCTTATAGCAGAGAAGGGGGAGCTTTGTACATCACTCCTCATTATTTTAACTCCCTGCTTGCTGACTACATGTATGAAAGTAAAGAGAAAAAACTAAAACATGATTAAGAGAAAATACCTGGTAGAATAAAACAGTTTTTCAGTTAATATCTAATGAGGAACACTTCACTCCTTTAAAAACATTACTAAGAAGCACGCTAAATATGTTTATACCAAAAACAGTTGGAGACGTGAGCTGTTTGCCTGGGAAAACCATCTTCAAAGTAGCAACTGTTTTCCCAGCTGTGAATACCCTTTTCCTGGGAAATATGTTCATACCATTACAAAAATAATTTTCAAAGGAATGTAAAATTATTCAGGCTAATCTATGCATAGCAGTATTTCAGAGACAGTTTTTTTTTTGCACTTTCTTGGATCTGTCTGTTTACAAAAGGCCTAATATTCTTTATAAACTTTACAGTGTCAATGAGACTTCACACTTTTAATAAATAAATAAATGTACTGCGAATTAATTTAGCAAAAGAATTTAGAGATATTTTTTAAATAACCCTCATTTTCCCTCTCTCAGCACATCTGGACTGATGTACTACTTCCCCCCCGCCCCAAACAAGTGAAGAATGAAATGAAGATAATACTGAAGCATACACTACAGGATCGAGAGTGGTAGTTGATGACTGAGTGAGTGAAGGAAGAGCTGGAACTAGCATCCCTATACAGCAATGCTTCTAAAGGTTTTATATACGAACTGATATGTAGCCACGTATTGGTATCCAGGTAACAGGAACCTCGCCTTGGACCATCTCACTTGCAGTTATAGTCTCTTTCTGTAACAAGCCATGAAAACACTTCTTTTGAAGGTTACAAAATAAGCCTCGTATTAAAGGGGACAGAATAGCAGAAGAATAGGAGAGTTGTAGATGATTTGCAAACAAACTCATTAAGCTCTCACAATGCTTTTAGTATGAATTAGTGAGGTGACAAAGGACTGTATACGCTCTGATCGAGTAGCCTCACCCTGAAAGTATAACCTTAATTGTCTGTCAGATTCATTAAACATGTTCATTACTCTGCCACAGGTAACCTAGGATACCTAATCACTGTTAACATGTTAGATACCACCACATAGGTAACTCTTCAGCCATCTACCAATATCATGCCTAACAGCTTTATTTCCACAGCTCAATGAATATTGCTTTATACATAGATCTTTCCATCATTAAAACAGTGACATTAAACAATTACTTATGGATTTTTTGTTATCTTGCTGCTATTTAATAAAAATAACTCTCCACTGGCCTTTGTAATAACCCCTCAGGAACTTGAAAATAAAAATGTTTTCTTTACTGATTTTGTCCTTTTCCATTTGGGAAATAGATGTCTCACTGTTTGGGCACCTGCATTCTATTCTACTGATTAAAGGGATACCACCACTTGTTTATTCTTCATTGTTTATATTTCCCATATGGAATCTTGAAAATAAA
Source organism: Terrapene triunguis (assembly GCF_002925995.2). Lineage (NCBI taxonomy): Eukaryota > Metazoa > Chordata > Testudines > Emydidae > Terrapene > Terrapene triunguis. The sequence continues at coordinate 12,483,964 of NW_020664444.1, read as the reverse complement.
ATTCCTTTCCCACTGACTTTGTCTTTATTTGGGGAATATGTTGATTCCTCCTTCCCCATCCATTTGCAGTGCAGAGGGCAACAACTCCCATCTGATTCCTAAGAACCTGACCAGATTAGAATAGTGTTATGAGGAGACAAATCTGGGGTCCTACTGTAACATTTAGCATCCTTTTACCTACTTAGAGTAGAATTTGGATTTAAAAGAGTCTCTTACTCAGTCTCACAAAAGGTTACAATGTTTTCTAGACTAAATTAGGAGCAGAATGAATGACTTTTTATAGGATCTTAGTTTAAATTTTGAGTCTTGAGTAACGACTGATTACTTCCTGCAAAATTTTCCCTGCTTCTAATGAACCTTATAAATCTTCAAAGAATGTTGGAGAAACATTGTCTTTGCCATCATTAAACTCAAAAGATTAATACATCCTTTGGATACAGCAAGGCCTCTCTTAATAGGACTTCAAGATCCATCAGTGACAATTCAGTCAAATCTTTGTAGTTCCATACCTGCACAATGTAAGTGCCATAGTGTTGCTTTTAGAAGCTGTTCTTGCAGTGGTATGCTGAGCCAGCTAAGAATTAAAGTGGGGGCGGGCAGGAAATCCATAAACATAAGCAACACTTGGATAACTGAAAACAAGCACTTCAAATGCCTCTCACAGAAACATGGCTGGAATAAGAAACAGTACCTTGGGAAGACTTTCAAGGCCAATAGAATGCTTAACAGTATCAAAATCAAATTATACATTGAAGATAAAGAGATAAGAGAACCAGACCTGAAAAATTACAAACACTCAAGGAAATATCTGTAATAATAAATATCTGCTAGCTCTGACCGTCTGAGCTCGAAAGATAGTTCCTCTCTCTTCCTCTAACCAAGCCAGTGATAATATTTTTCACAAAGTACTAGAAAGGTCCAAAACCGTTCTCCAAAACTTTATTTTCTTACATTGCAATCAATGCTCTTCCCTGAAAACCATTAGGGCCCACGTAATCTCCCTGACGAACCTCTGCAGCTTTCAAACTAAGGAATGAAGAGTAACTTGATTTCATACGCAAGGGGGGATGGCTGATTTCTCTTTCCAAGTGTCTTCAGAACAACTACACAGATTTGGTGTGAGGCTAAGTCACATTTCATGGTAAGCAACTATACATCTTTATGTTAAAAGTGGTAGAGTCACCCCTACAGAAACTGACAAAAGACCACTCAGACAATCTGGGAAAATCTATGTACAACTTACGAATTCTAGTTTGGTTTGATGAACTGTTTATACCCTTATGTCTTATGACTGTCTTTACTGCATATTGCTGTCTGCACCTCCTGCTAAGGAGCAGGGGAATGGCACCCACAAGTCCATCTTCGAAAGAGACTGTTTTAAGGGTTTTAACTAATGAATAGACCTGGCCCAGGAGAACAACAGGATGGCTGAAGGCTAGGGAAAGCCAGTTTTTTTTCAAGTTCTCTGCAAGAGCCTGCTTTTGGAGAGTGGAAAATCCCCAAACAGCAGAACAAAGATATCAGGTGTCAGCAAAGCCCTTTAAGAACACAAAGAGAGGCTGGGGAGGAGACTCAGAGAGACACATATGAAGCTTAACAGAAGAGAGGAACAGAGAGGTGGGTCTTATCTGTGAAACCAGCCAAGGAAGAAGGAAACTGGAGACACAGGAGAGAAAGTGTCTCATCTGACTCATAGAGTCTATGTGCAGGAAGGGGGAATCCTAGATTCTTCAGAGGGCTCTGACCTAAGCCCAGAGAACACTCTAGAATCATGATGAAATGCCAGTAGGGAAATTCTTGTCTGGATCTATATATATTTTGTGCAATCTAAAGTAAAGAGAAAGTTTGTTTAGAAACCCTCACAAAGCCTGTGTGTCCATTTGCTTCACTGTCATAGGACCCTGAAGAGGTGAACGGTAAATCCAGAGCACCCACAAGAATGGAGCTCTGGGAAAGGGTATGCATAAACTACCAAGAAGCCAGGGAGTGGGGAGGTCTACACTTGTCCCAGGAGAGTTGGACAGCCAGATTGAGAGACCCTCTTTCTGGGAAGGGGTAACAGACATAGAGCTTGTATCCAGGAAGTATGCTGGAGAGGCCAAGGGGAAAGACTGTGCTGCAGCCTACTCAGTCCAAGGAAAGCTTAGGAGTCCACTGGTCTAGTGATTTGGGACCAGCCGCCTTGTGAGTGTCCAGCCAGGGGAGTAACTTGTGTCACCCCAGGGGAGTGTCTTTTTCACACCCCGGAGCAATGTAAGTTAGATCGACTTAAGCTGTAGTGAAGACCTGCCCACAGAGAAAGAGACACATGGAAACTGTAGCAAGCAAGCTCCCCCCGGCAGTCTGTGGAAGTAACTGGGCTGAATGTAATTTACAAAAATCTACAAGGAAAGATTAAGGTTTAATTAAGAGGAAGTAGGTATAAAAGCCTTTATTGTTTTTACCCTATGCTCTGCATACCATGTACCCTTGGGTGAATAATTAATGTTTTGTTTTGAAGAAGCTGGTTTTGAGTCACTTTAATTAGTCATTGTCACAGGCTACTGGAGGAACAGTGGCTTACTGCTGCCAAACCCAACTGGGCCCTGTCATGTTTATGACAGTTGGGAAATGGGAGCTGCAACCCAGAGAGACAGACTAGGAGCAGTAGGAACACATCGTTGCACCCAGAGAGGTGTGAGGGTAGTGAAACCTGTCCCCAAACGTGTTCATTTAGCTCAGCTAAAAGGAGTCTAAAAGCGCAGCTTTCCCTGTAACTGACAACCTTAAAGAGGTCTGATTTTTAAAAAGTGTTGAGCACACCTCTCTTGAAATCTGGCATGCAGAAATTGAGGCACCCAAAATCAACAGTCACTTTTGAAAATCCTGTGCACTGTTTGTGTATGTATATAAAAAAAGAAGCACATTCGTGGTAAGTGATTTGTGAGTGATCTGGTATTCTGCAGACACACAAAGTAATTGCCACAGAATACACAAATGCTTGTTATAGAAATCTAGGCATTTTTCACATGTATAATGGATAATCATTAGCCATCCAGCTTCTCTGTTTGCCTGGCCCATTCTTGTGAACAAGTGGGGAAAAGGACACACATGATGCAACATGCAATGCTCATGTCATCAAACAATGAACTTAAATCTGGCATATTAAACAATACTGAAATCCTTATGTCAGCAGACTGAAATTTTTCTGTATCGGAGAACTTTAAAAAGCTAATTTTGGGAAAATGGTGCTTTTAAATTACGACTGTCAACCTGGAATGCACAACTTAGAATCCATTTGCCCCATGTCTATTATTTCTATGTTATGTGGCTTGAGGATGACAATTTCAAATTAAAAACAGTTTTAAAATATGATCATATTGATAAATTACAAAAAAAGAAATAACTGACATGTTCGGGTAAATTAAAAATAATAGTAAAATGTGTGGCATTTACTGCTAAATATTTTAATAAAATGGTAACATTATGATAAGCTATTAGTAAAAACACAGGACTGAACAAAGACTAAAAACATATACAATATGCTCCTTAACTCCACTACAGAAATGCGAAGTCAGTTAGAATTATAGTTCTAAGAACATTCATGAAAACATTTGCCATTTAATGTAAAAGGAGGAAACAAGTAGATGAAAATCAATAGAACACCAAGATTACTCTGAAAAGTAAACTTGTTCCAAAGAAGAATGCTTTTGCCTTATGCTAGTAAGTATTTTTGGAACAAATGTCATGAAAGAATGATCAATGTAATACTAAATCCAGCCACTGAAGACACATTTTAACTTGTCCTCCCGCAGCTCTACACGGAAATCAATTAGAGATTTACATTTTCCACTTTGCAGCCTGAAAATGCTCTGCTGGAATAGCTAAAAGTAAATCACGGGTAAATAGTGACTTAATGAACCAGTGAAACCTCTCCAGTGCCAAATGTAGTTGCATCTGTTAGCTTTAAAAGACTAAAAGTATCTTTTGGCTTTTTTTCCATCGCCATAAAAGGTTCCTTATAAGAACCTAGTAAGCAACTGTACCCTGTCTGAACCTTTCTGCTTCAAGAATTCAAAAAGTTACAATTACACTTTGAATCAAAGCTACTACATTAAAAGACAGTCACACTTCATTACGCTTTATTCAATACTCTTTTGGAATTCTTGGTGACTCCTCCCTCACCCCCTACATTTAGCAAGGTGTCAGCTCTTTATTTTAAAGCAATACTAGATTTAAATTCAAATATAAATATATCAAACTACCTACCTACGTATGAAAATCCTGCATACCGACACTAATGATTTAGCAGGTCTTTCCCCACCGTCTGTTTCTATTGCTCAAATACTATACGGATTTCAGAAAAAAATGCTACATTTTTGGGGGGGGGAGGAGAGGGAAGAGAAGCCCTAACCTAAACAAAGTAAACCTCCAAGAACAAAACAGAGCGCAAATATAAAAGAAACACTGTAAAAGTGAGATTCCAGGGAAACACCAAAAAAAGAAAAATTCTAAGTTATGAAAAAAATCACTGACAGCACAGTTTTAAATATAACATAACAGTCATAGAAGATTTGACAAGATTTGGCTTAGAATTAGCGCTTAAGGTTATTAGCAAAGGGTTCACTGTCTTGTTTTTTAAAAAGCTGGAAGGTTTAATATCTTTTAACAACTTCTATTTCAGGGTGTCAAAAAATGAGTTCACAGATTCACACATTAAGACCAGACAATGCCAATATGGTTGCTTTACCTCATATTTCCTACTAAACTTTGCATACCCTCTGACAATGTTTGCTGAACAAAGGTATTACTTTACAATAACCATCATAACTAAATTGGGTATTCCCCAAAATAAGTCCAATAAATAACTGACAAAAATATTCATTAACCATTTTTGAAGCAAAGTGTTAAAATGTATCTCACATTTGTTACTTTCAACAGTAATTTCAAACAGTAAAAATGTGGTTTACTAAGTTATGCTTTCTTGGTATCAACAGTTACAGTTTATAATGCTGATGCCAAAAAATAGCTTAGCATAGGCCTTATATGGTGCTCCATAAAACTAACACTGCATACATATCTAAGCCACCCACTAACTCCTGTAATTCTCATGACTGTTGCGCTTAGTGATGTTCTTAGATAGCATTTAAGGATACTGTTCTTTAATAAATATTTCCCTCCTTCCACTGTGCAACAGCCTATACAATGAGCAGAAACTAACTTTTGTATCTCAACAGTTGATCAGACAAGACATCTAACAGTCCAGAATGGCTCTGCATTCTTAAGGTTTATAAAGCGATACTCAGACTGATGCTTGTGAGCCACAAGTGGCTCTTTAACGTGTCTCCTGTGGCTCTTTGCAGCACATGATATTAAAACACTGTGTGATTTAATTATTAACCAAGCAGGATGCTTTTACTATGTTATTAACCAATTGTAGTTGATACAATAATACTTGGTCAGTCATTTCGCTGTGAGAATTAATTGAGATATATCTTATATATATATAATAAAAATAGTAAATGAAGCAATGAATTCAGACTATCACGGCTCTTGGGGTAATGCTGATCGCTAATTTGGCTCCTGAACCACTGAGGTCTGAGTTTTACTGGTTTATAAGGTCTGTCTGGGGAGAAGGGTTTGTTTTATACCAGGGGTTGGTAACCTTTCAGAAGTGGTGTGCCAAGTCTTCATTTATTCACTCTAATTTAAGGTTTCACGTGCCAGTAATACATTTTAATGTTTTTAGAATGTCTCTGTCTACAAGTCTATAATATATAACTAAACTATTGTTGTATATAAAGTAAACAAGGTTTTTAAAATGTTTAAGAAGCTTCATTTAAAATTAAATTAAAATGCAGAGCCCCCCGGATCGGTGGCCAAGACCCGGGCAGTGAGAGTGCCACTGAAAATCAGCTCACGTGCTGCCTTTGGCACACATGCCATAGGTTGCCTACCCCTGTTTTATACGATGCTAGCTGTGCAGACAGACAGATAGTTAAAATTCTGTTAAATTGCTTTTAGCATTCTCACGCCAAATCACACACAATTTTTTGTCTGAAGAGTTATTTCCACCCAGCTCAAGTTACTTTCCTGTTCATTTTACGGGGCGCTTGAAGGAGGCTAAGGTATCCTACTAGATCCCTAAAGTACTTTTGGGATATGTAGTGTGAAGAGAGGAGGAGGATTGTCTCTTCATAATCAAATATCAAGTTTAATTGAAACTATGACTCCCCCTTCCCCTTCCTGACCTATACATTCTACACTCCCTAATTTTGCTTTCAGGAGGTTCCTGTAGAACAGGGGTAGGCAACCTGTGGCACGTGAGCTGATTTTCAGTGGCACTCTCACTGCCCGGGTCCTGGCCACCGGTCCGGGGGGGCTCTGCATTTTAATTTAATTTTAAATGAAGCTTCTTAAACATTTTAAAAACCTTATTTACTTTACATACAACAACAGTTTAGTTATATATTATAGACTTATAGAAAGATACCTTCTAAAAATGTTAAAATGTATTACTGGCATGTGAAACCTTAAATTACAGTGAATAAATGAAGATTCGGCACACCATGTCTGAAAGGTTGCCGACCCCTGCTGTAGAAGGAAGCAGACGCCTCGCTAAGTCTGTTTGGAGGCCGATCAACTAACTTGAAATCTAGACTGCAAGGACTTCACAGCTTTTCTGAACCTTATAGGCGCAATACCATAACCTCAATGCTGCAATAGCTGTATTCAGACAAGCTGGGGACATTTACTCACACGTGAAGAAACACTCTCAAAATACTTGTCCCATTTGCTAACTGAGCCTAAATAAAATCTAGCCAAAGATGAACATCCACGAGTTTTACTGTAAATGACAACAGGAAGGGGAATCAGATCAATGTTACTGAAAACCCTGAACTTTAAGCACATGCATAAATGTTTGCAGGATCAGGATTTAAGACTTCAAGAGCTCCTGAGGAAAGGCAGGATTTTTTTTCCTGTTCTCTCATCTACAATATTAATATACTTGACATCTGTTTGGTCAAGCTTTTTAATTGATCTCTGGATCATTTGACTGGCAGGACCTGAATGATTTTACATAGACTTTGCAGATCTATATTTGAATATTTCATTCAGGCAAGGTACCCAACTGCAGAGACAACAAACACTAATTGATAAGTGTAAGAACTGGAACTTTGATGCTTGCCTCTTAAAGTGCCACCAAAGCCATTAGATTTTAATACATGACATTTGAAGTATTGCTTCTCCTCATAATAGCTGAATAGGAATACCATGTTCACATACCATTCCTGTGAGAACAATTCTGCAACTCTGCTTTTGCAAGACACAATTACATGCAGTAGTGCGCTAAAGAAAAGAGTTTCCAGCAGGTGGGGAAAGATTCCTTTTTATTGGAATCTGTTGTTATGCTGTTAAATTCAGTTCCTTTAAAATTAATTTGTACGTGCTCTATATGTGAAGAGGCTGCTGACACCTTCTGGTCAGTCACAAAGTACAAGTTTCCATGACTGCAGTGAGCACACAAGCATCATTTTTAATGCAACACAATTTTCAAAACAAATCTTTCAAATTTTTCCAAACATGGTATCTGGGTGCTCAGGATTATGTGTTGTCTTAGGCTATGCCTATCTTCCCATCTGATGTTATTCCAGAGAAATCGCAGCCACTTGGTTCCCATTTCACCTTTAGACCCTGACATCTTTCATATTAAACACCCTACACAGACGGTGATCATATACTTAGGCCACTGTTACACTCTTTAAAAACAGACATGCCTGGAGAGCAGCTGCCCATAGATCCATTCATATTTTAACTTTGTTTCACCCTGGATGCATCATGGACTCAATCTAATAATGCATTCAGATCCGGTATTATACCTCTCTATTTCTGTAGTGTTGGGATTACCAACATACCAGCAAACTAAACAAACTGATTCATTCTTGGGCACTTACCTCCAGGTTTTGTTTCTTTTTCTTTGGTTCAGTTTCATGGACTGGTTGTTCCTTTTCTGCCACACGCCGTTTTGATTTTTTCCTCCTTTTTTCTTCCTTCATTTCTGGGTTTCTCGTATTTTTTTTCTATTCTGAAATTAGTTGACAGACACAGAAAGATACATTTCAGCTACAATTCAGTATGAGCTAATTAATGTACAATGCTGGAAAGCAACACTGGAGTGGAGTTAAACCAAATTTTTTACCCCAAATCCATTTGTGAAGGAGGTTTTGTCACAATGAATTGCATCAAAATGGCAGTAAATTGTGGAAGTCAAATCACAGAAGAAAGGAGAATAAATATAGAATTTTATCAATTTTTAAAACACCTGCTCCCCAGCCAACTTAGCATCAGTTGGGAGTATTATTTACTACATTTGGGTTTGGTCAAACTTCATATTAGGAAAAGTGTTGAATGTGCAGCTTAATTGGCTCCAATTAGGACTGGGTATTTTGAAAAGTACTAAAATATTATAATTAATAAACAACAAATGGGTATGGATTCAATTTTGGATGATGTGCAAGGGGGAAAATGTGTTTAAATAGAGAATTATTTTGCATTTAATTTCAGACAGCCTGGGGATGGGGAAGGGGGAGAGATTCCAAGATAGCCCTGGATCTGACATCAGACACACACTGGTCTGGTCCTCATGGATTGCTCTAACTTACATTTGGCAACAACCACATCTATGATGCATTTGTTGCAGCTGACAGCGACTAAAACCTATAGGCATTTCAGCCACACCATCAACCTGAAACATTCAAGGGGCCGTGAAGGAAGATACAGTTGCTGGATATCTCCAGACCACCTAGGCAATACTCAGCCTGTCTGACTGAATTTCCAGTAAAAGGCTCTAACAGTTCTGCACCAATTTCCATATAGAATAGCATTTCAAAAAGTTACTAATATGTAAATCTGTAAAAAAGATTTATTTTGTGATGCTTTAAAAACAAAGAAACATCAAAATGTTTTCCCAGGGAAAACTAAAAGATTTACTGTAACGGTTTCAGTTTAATCTGGTAGCAACTGTAACTTTAATACAGTGACACATCAACTTTATTTTATGGTCAGCTGCGTGGCATGAAGAGAGAAAATATCCAGCCATCCTCAGATGGTCAGCTACTACAATAATTACTAGCGATTTTAATTATACCATGTTTATCAGTCACTTGTTTGTGACGAAGGCTGCTATGTATCCTACAAAGTGCCCATATGGTGAGCAGGCACTAGAAAGGATGTGGGGGGAAAGGAAGTTTACAGTTGTATGGTATTTAATCACAGACTGACCAGCAAAATCTACTAGCAACACTGACAAAGACCTTAAACGGTTACTCGGTGGGTTACGGTCAGTACACAGGGAGTAAGAGCTGTTGTCACTATAACACAACACACTGGTACTGAGTGTTGGTCAATTACAATACTTCAGGTTTTTTGTACTGACACCTCTAGTCTCATTCTCTCTACATGTGTGCTGCAGGCCAATACACCAGCACCGCTCACCCCCCGGTCCACGGAGCATTCTAACCAGGGCCTGATGTGTAATCAGCTTATGCAACCAGGAGACGACGGAATAATTTGCTCTTCCAAAAATACCACGCAATGCCCTGGAATCTGGATGCTACTGGAGCAGCGCTCCCCTCCTGCTCGGTTAGGAGCTGGGCATTACTGCCGCCGCCCAGATTCAAGGCAGAGAGAGCCTCCTGCGGAGCTACCCAGCGGCGAGGAGGCCACTGCCTGCTGCATGGTCATCCGAAACACGGGAGAGTCGGGTGGGGAAGGGCCCAGTACTGCTCACTCTCAGCATCCCTACCCCATGCCCTTAGTGAGTGCCCCTCACCCTCAGTCACTGCCCCTCCCCCCGGCCCCAACGGAAGGAATCTCCTCCACAAGGCTCTGCCCCCACCAGGCCCTCCGGGGAGCCACCCACACGGCCCCCTCAGGCTGGGGGCAGCCGAGCAGGCTTCCCTCCGGCGACCGCTCCTCGGGGCCTCAGGCGGGGAGCTCTGCCTCACCCCGGGGCTTTCTGCGCCCGTAAGAGACTTGGAACAGGAGCCGCCGCCGCCGCCGCCGCCCCCGCCCCCACCCCCACCCCCACCCCACAGAGGCGCCTACTAAGACTCCCCCCAGTCCACCCGCCACGCACCTGTCAGACCCGCCTCAGCACATTTAACTGAGCCCCGGGCTTGGCGCTGCAGAACGCCCCCTCTCTCTCATTGGCTCCCGAAGGCCAGCGAGGGAGCCTCGTTGGATTTCGCTTTGTCAATCACGGGAGTGGCCAATAGAAAGCCATCTTTGTCTTAAACCCGCCTCTATGCCCGGACGTGCGCGCATGTGCGCTCCGAGAGGGCCGGCCCGCGTGCGGGTGGGGTGGGGGCTCACTGTGTTGACATCATCGCTGTGCGCTGAGTCGGGACAGCCGGGCTCTCCGCTTCCGGAGTGGGAGGGGCCCCAGGAACTTGGCTCCTCCCAGCCGTTGGAGTCAGCCGCGTGTCTTCCCCGCAACGCTCCTCTCGTTCCCCCTCCCACCCCACGCCTCCCAAACCACGTGCCACAGCGCTGCCCTGGGGTGGGTGCTGCTGCCTCAGCGCGCACGCTCTCCTGCGGCCCCAGTGACACGTGCCTCTGGCTCAGGCTGCTATTCTTTAGCCTGGAGCCCGTGTTGGGCAATGGACGGGAGATGCTGTCTGGACAGTGGCTGGTTTAAGCGCTTCTCTCAGGAGGAGTCGGGACCAAGAAAGAGCAAGTTGCCCTTAATAGGCCTGAAGACCAGCTCTGTATAGTGCATAAGCGTGTCTCTCACACCAATAGAAGTTGGTCCAGTAAAAGATTACCTCACCCACCTTGTCTAGACATATTTAGGTGTGCACCCCATCCCTCTTGCTGCAACCTCCCAACCTTAATCAGCCTGCAGCTCTGCCCTGCTTGTGTGTGACGAGAGGAGAGAGCTCACTGAGTCTATAGTTTGTAGTCTAATATTTGCTGCCACCTTGTAAATGATAAAAGTACTGTAGTACATATGTTTCCGTGAACCTTAGGCAAAGTTGTCCATGGGAAGCTATAAGCTTACGATCCACATGTGGACACAGATGCATTTTCATCCATGAAACGCAGCTCTGCCACAGGCTCCCTCACAACCAGTGAATATGGAACTGAGAAATTAGCTGTTAAATAAATGCATCAACTCATTTTTAATCTGTAGGTTGTAATATTTGATATTTGAAACCGTTACAGTGTTGGTAAATTGTTTGGGCACACAGGAAACAGAAACAGATGCTGTGGCCTGAGTGAATGAGTATATACCTCTTAGGATACTAGTACAAATACTTGTTTACAAAGTTTTGCTTTCCATAGATATTCTCCACTATTTATTTATTCACCAATATTTTCTGTTTCCACAATCATTCCTCTCAGAAAGCTCATTTGCTAGAATAATATAAAACAATACAAAAAGGAGCATGAATTTGTTTTCACATTTGAATAAATGGTCAAGGAACACTTTTTGCCATGGTATGTATATATACTAAATAGAAAAATACAAGATGAGCCCTACCTCGATTATAATATGGTTGAAATTTCCAAGGGTGTCATATTCTAGAGTTTCAGGGGGTAGCCATGTTGTATCAATAAAAACCAATGAGGAGTCCTTGTGGCACTTTAGAGACTAACAAATTTATTTGGGCATAAGCTTTTGTGGGCTATAACCCACTTCATCAGATGTATGGAGTGGAAAATACAGTAAGCAGGTATAAATATACAGCACATGGAAGGATGGGAGTGACTGGGTCACTACAAAAAGTAATTTCCCCTCTGTTGATATTCACCCCTTCTTGTCAACTATTGGGAATGGGCCACATCCACCCTAATTGAATTGGCCTTGTTAGCACTGACCCCCACCCTCCCAACTTGGTAAGGCAACTCCCATCTTTTCATGTGCTGTATAATTTATACCTGTTTACTGTATTTTCCACTCCATGTATCTGATGAAGTGGGTTATAGCCCACAAAAGCTTATGCCCAAATAAATGTTAGTCTCTAAGCTGCTACAAGGACTCCTCATTGGTTTTCATATTCTAGAGTTGTGATTTAAGTAGCAACAAATATTTCATTAAAAAGAACAGGAGTACTTGTGGCACCTTAGAGACTAACAAATTTATTAGAGCATAAGCTTTCGTGGGCTACAACCCACTTCTATATGCATCCGAAGAAGTGGGTTGTAGCCCACGAAAGCTTATGCTCTAATAAATTTGTTAGTCTCTAAGGTGCCACAAGTACTCCTGTTCTTTTTGCGGATACAGACTAACAGGGCTGCTACTCTGAAATATTTCATTGTGGGTCCTGTTGTGACATCCTGTGGTGAAATGTGGTATTACAGACAATGAAATCACTTCCAATTTAGTTAGATAGTGTCACTTGGTTCCAACATAGAAGCAGTTTCTCCACCTATGAAACTGGCTTCCCTAGGGAAGTTTCCTAGGAAAATGGTGAGGAGGAGAGGGTGGAGGATTTTAAATGCATATGGTACCTTTCATCCTGAATGATTAAAGATACTTTTTAAACAAACTGATTATGGAGGCATGGGAGCAACACCCTAATTAGGGTTCTAGCAGGATTTCTGTTTAAAGCCAACTCTAAAATCCATTGGCAGAGGGCCTTGAAAATTGCTGTACTCCTTAAAGGCACAGGGCCTGTTGTGGTACAACTCTGAAGGTCATTTAGTCAAAGGGGTCCCATGGTAGCATTTTCCCTCAAAGAGGAATTGACCACCACATCCATCCTATCAAAAGCTACCATTCTCTCTTCATCCACCACATTCTAACTCAAAACTGGGGAAACATATTGCTAGTTTGTAGATATTGGATTGGACAAAAAGGCTCAAAGAGGACTAAGTGCTACAATCGCCCTGACCAACTCCTCAGAACAAGGATCTAAAGGGAGCAGAGTGGACATTGTTTAAAACCAGGAAATGCAATGGTAAGGTGACAATGCCTTAGTTACAAGACTAAAATTGTGTAACTCCTACATTCTTATAAAGGGATCTTAACTCCACTTTTCCTATGCATTCTGAGAATTAAACTCAGTCTAGAGGGATACTATAAGTATAGGAGATTGATGATCACCTACACTGTTAGCTTCCCTAGTAATAGAAGTTATTGTGTGTGAACACAACAAATATAGGCATCCCTTTATGCTTCACTGCTGCCTCTGGAGCAAAAGACTACAACTTTTAAAACAGAAACCATTATTCCTAGTATTGGTTCAGAAGTTTGTGCTGTGAGCTTTCTCTTTCGCAAGCTAAGCAAGATTGAATATGAACTCATTGTAGCTAGTGGTGATTCAGGAGATTGGAATCTGCCTCTATTAGTTCTAAACCAATGCTCCAGCAGAATAGTAGAGGGTCACAGGCTGTTAGTGGAAATGGTATTGTTCTAATGAGACATGAAATTGAGGTCCTGACCACCTGGCATCAAATTTAGATGAGTGGCCTGCTTAGAGTTCAGGTAGTTACATTCTTGGTCAACACTGAGCCCTGTCCAGCTCATCTGAAACACTATTTTCAATCCCTAAGCAAAACTGCTATATATTGTTGAAAGTTGGTGACTAGCTACTTAAGGACTTTAGTTTTTCATTTGAAAATGTGGCATAATTTGTTTATAAGAGCACTGCATATGCTACAGGGGGTGGGGGGAGAGGATACAAATGCAGCTCTTCCCATCATATTAAGCAAACAAATAAACCTCTCACTCCTCTTATAAGCACAGCTATATTTCCTCTTGCACAAAGTAAGAAGATTGAACTTTGTAGGACATCCTGAAGATGATTCATATTTCTAAGTACAGGACAAGTGAGTTCTAGAAATGAGTTCTGCTCATACACCTCTGTTGAGCAGCATCCCATAGGGAGTCCCTCAGACAGTTGATGGTAGATACCTGACTTAGTAACGCCACAGCTGGAGTTTACTTTAAACTGCACCCTACAGCCAATACAGATGGATCAGGTGACATGATCATACTATACCCTGCTTAACTACAGCTTGTTCCAAATGGATTTCAGATGTGCAGTGGTCCAGGCTTGGGGGTGTGGTATTAGTAGTAACAGCAGCGTTTTGTTCACTACTTTAGTGTATCCTTTTGCTATAGGCATACAGAGGTTTCCTTCTTCCTCAATTTCCATGCTGTTTGGTTTTACAAGGAGAAGACGCTTGCTATTCTATTAGGACTGAGGTATTCTAAATACAGAGAACAGAACATATAGCTTCCAATAAATTGCTTTTCCTTTTTGTAAAGGACAGTAAAGAGATTAAGATAAAATAATTTATAGTTTATTTGTACTGTAGAAAAATATGCACATGCTTTAGACAATAAATTTACATTAGTTTAAAGGAGAATTTCATCCAGCCATTAGGACTGCCTCAGCTCATCAGCATCTGAAAGAACAGAATAAATTACAGATTTAGGCTCAAGTCCTGCAGCGATCAACCCTAACAAGGAAGGTTTGAATAGCTATTTAAGTGTTGAAATAGTCTGATGCCTGAACTAATGACACTAGTGACCCAATAATGAGTTCTTATATCTTGACCAGGTCAAGTGCTGGACAGAGTCAGCTACTAGGTCATTGTAATAAGTAGGAATTTGAAGACTGTACATTTATCCACTATGCAGAGATTGTTTGGTCACTGTGGCAATTAGCCATGTCTTGGACTGTTATATGCCCCTCCTTTACACACCTGGCATTGCTCACATGTCAACTGGCAACTATAATAAAAGTTATAAGGAAGGCGTGCCAATGGCAGTTTCTACATCCTGTAGACACAAGGCTCTGATTTATGTCATCTTGTTTTGCTAATCTCATAACCACACTTCAGTTTATACCTGTTGCGCTGAAGATACCAGTTAGAAGACCTCTTGTTTGATCCAGCTGGCCTGAAGTTGGATTCAGATGCTCTCATTATAGCTGCAGATCTACAAGGAAATAGAACCATGCTGAACATCTGTTTATTCCACCACCAATCACACATCCATCCACTTCCAGATTTGTGGAGAACTGGTCACCCAGCTGCTCTAGAATCCTATTGCATGGAGCAAGGAAGGTAGCTGTGCCTAGAAGAGACATGTTACTCATTAGAAAGGCTCAAGTTTATACTCATTGTTTCCTACAGTAACACTTGGATACTAAGGGAATTGGTGCCTTAGAGAAGTCAGAAATTCAGTAGAAGTTAGTCTGATTCAAAAGGCTCACCACTAGAAAAGTCAGTCATCCTTTCCTTCCAAAGGAATTCTTAAATTGCGGGACTAAAGATTAACTTCTGGGAGCAAGGGCTTTAAGATTAAAAGAGCATAATACTTCAGTGAGATGCTGACCAACTGTGTCCTCCCAGAGATCATTTGAGAACTCATTTAGCTGCAAGTTGCAGAGATAATGGTAGGATCTCCCCTCGCTCTGGCAATTGCTTTCCTACCTCAGCCTGTTTCCCCCCACACTCTGAAATTTAACATCCTTACCCAGCTTTGGAGATGGAGCTACCTGCCCCTTTGCAGTCATGATCCAGAGGATGCCGATGTTTTATACAGAAGTTTCCATGGCATTGGTTACAAACAAGCTTCATCATCTCTTTCCGTTTGCAGCCTTCTTTTAAGCACTTATTTGTGAAAATCTAAAATGTAGTACAGGACAGTTGCTTTAGTTCAAGCAGCAAATACTTCACACATTACTTGCAAATTAATTTTCTAATCTGATCAAGATGGCATGCAGGCCTCTAAATTGGATTTACCTGAAATTTAGAGAGCAGTTTGAATTAGAATAAGATTGTTCCAACTCCTTGAATTCAGAGGAAAATATTCTATACTGCTTACTGGGCAAAATATAACCATAGTGCAGAGCAAGAGTGACAGTTTCTGGTCTTGGCAATAATACCAGTTAGTGCTTGCTAAGTCAGAGGTACTAGATTGTTTGGGTACTCAACGCCTTTAGCTTGCTCACCAGTTCAAACCCAACTGGTCAGGAAAGGCTGATGAACAGATCGAATCACTGTTTGCTGGTCCACAGTGTAGATGGTTCTCTACCACTAATTGGACTAATGCTCAGATCTTGATCAGTAGTCAGGCAAAGAATTATGAGTGTAGGGATCTCTTCTAGGAGTCTTCCAGAGGAAGCCTGAGGCCTAGTGTCAGCACAGGCAAGTGAGCTTGCATTGCTGCTGCCTGTGTCATACTGTTGTGCAGTTAGGAGGCTTGTCTCCATAAGCATCAATTTAAATTTCAAAGGGAGTTTCCTTACCCTCTGTTTCTGCTGAGTAGGATCATATTTGCAGTCCCTGTCCATGTGTGCTCCAACTACAATGTCTGGCATCTCTCCTCTTCTCACTGGGATGGGAGTGTTACATAAAGGGCATACTGGAACCTGCACATCCTGAAGACAGTGAAGTTATCAGATTAGAAATGGGACTGAAAGCAAGATTTCAAAAAGGAAGACAACTCAGATTTCCATCCCTTGCCTTTGAAGAGGGAGAAAAAAAAAAAGTGGCCCTCCATTCCTATACCAAGTTCTCTTCAGAACTTCCAGCACATCCACTTCAGCAGTGCTGGATTCTGCATTTCCAGTTACTACAGGAAGTCCATGTCAACATCATTGTAGTTAGAGCTAGCCAGCTACAATTAAGTCCCATCTAATTTGCTTTTAGATCATGTAATTTTCAAATCTTGAACACTTTCCTTGTTGATTTGGTTTCTTCCCTAGCCCTAATTGTGCAAGTCCTTTTGTTGAGTTTCCAGGTCTGGCATACAACTATGGTTCTAGAACCACAAGCAACTGCAGCAAGAGAATACAGGTGACAAGAGTTTGAAGACTGCACAAGAACAGCACATTTGTTAACTACATTAGATGACTTGTCAAGTCAGATTCTGGACCTAGATAAGATGAAGTGTTTATTTCAAATAAGGCTGTACTTATTCTGGCCAGTAATTCTGCATTGCTAGAATGCAAATTTGAGAACTGTCTTGATAACCCAAATTCCAGTTCATACTGACCCATATTATAGCCCAATGTTATCACTAATCAGACTTTCCATCCAAATATTTTGTCATTTGCTTTTCTGTAGTTTCATGTTCATAGACTTTTTTTAAATCAAGTTAAGGTTTTGAGAAAAACCACTGAACCCTCAACTGGTAGCCACTGCATTGCTGAAGATGCAAGGTACTGTATCTGCACTCTTTATGGGAGCCCAATTTAAGTGAAGGATGCAATCAGGTTTGCTACAGCTTCGAGTTTTACCATTTGAACTTTTAAATTCAGTTGTAAACTAAATCCAAGTCTACTGCAAGCAGAAGACCCAGCAAAGCAGGCTACAAGAAACTCCTAATCAGGTTTCAAAGTTGGCTTTCATCACAGCTAGAGAATTCCTTAAGTGCAAGCATTTGGAATTACCATTAGACACTTACCTTCTTATATGAAGAGGTACATTTGTGTTGGTCATATGTGATGTGATCTTTACAGAAAACTTCCTTACATGCATCACATTTTAAAGGAAGGAAATCTGTAATAAGCAGATAACATTATATGCCTGCAAGTCCTAAATGGGGAAGATGTAGACATTTACCTTTTAAAGTAATACTAAAACAATCACTGAGTAAATTCCCCAGGCATTAAGTAGGTAATACCCAAGCAGGTGTCTGGTTACTCAGAATCCAAGACAGCTTCACATGGAACTAGTTTAGGCCATTCCAAGTTGTATATTTTAGTGAGCAACAGGGAGAAGAGCTAGCTTCTCTGAATTTGAAAGTGCTAAGGTAGCCTCATTTCTGCCTTTTAATTCACAAGTTACTTGCAAGACGTGTTAAACCACCAATACAGTGAAACAAACTGCCCCGTCCCCTCTCTCACCACCACAGCAGCTGCTAATAGTTCAGGGGGCATATTAGTCAGAGGCACCAAATACTCTCCCAGGCCTCAAGTCACAGCAGATTTGCTTTAGTTCACTTCAGTATACCCAAATACTAAAGTCTCCCAGCTGTTAGAGTGAATGGCTGAGACAGCTTATAGAAGTGTAGCATCTGCAACTATTCTTGGGGTATCCTCATGATTAATAGCAGATCTATATATAGTAACAGGAGACTCAATGCATTACAAGAAATCCAGATATTTTGACAGGCATACTGTATACCTGTCTTGCCAGAGTCCACAGCCTGAGGTGCTTCTCTGGATTCTAGGATTTCACTGATGGTTGGAGGTTTATTTCAGTTCTGGCTGTAATTCTAGACATCTCAGATGCAGATTGACAGATATCCGCAATAGTTTAGTGTAGGACAGTTTGCACTTGCTTCTTTAGTTCCTCTCTTCTCCAAGATCTGTACTGCTCTATCAGCTCATTTCAAGGCTTGTCCACAAAGACTCTCACTTCCTGTACTACTATGCTAGAGATCAGATGTGATGAGTTTAACAATCCTCAGATATGAAGGCCTTGGGATAGCAGACAGGATTTTCTGATCTCAAGTTTCTCTGCTGACCCAACAATATGACCTTTGGGACAGCATTGAAGTATTTGGTTCAGGTTGTTCCTAAGAAAGTGCTGGGAGTATTAGTTTGTGGGTAAGCAACATTAGTATTGCATACCTTGTGTAGTTAAGCAAGTATTCTAAGAGTACCGATGGGTACATTTTACTAGGACTAGAAGATATTGTCTAGTCAGACTCCTCTGGTCTTGGCAGTGAAAACAAATTCATCTCACGCCTGTTCTCTAAATCAGGAGTATCCATCTCATACCTCAAGTCAGGTTCCCCCCAGGAGGATTTGATGCACATGGCCCTTTGGCATTTATGGGTTCAGCTGATCTTATGTCAGTGCACCACTACTAGTCAGAACCAGACATGGACTTTCATTCAGTAAATCACCCCAACTTCTGGAGTACCCCTTGTCTCTAGGAGAGTTAATTTGGTTCATGCAAAGCAATCAAGAGGACTAGAGCAGATAACAGAATGTAGTAAACTAACTATACCAGTAGTTGCATTCAAAGTGCATCTTACCCAGCTGTTTGCAAGTTTTTTCTGAACAATGCTTGCCCAAGTCTGGAAACTCCATAATAGGCCAGCAGATCCTTCAAGCTCCTTGGCTACTACAGCTGTCACCTTCAAAAATGAAGTTGTGGGTTTAGTTTATTGCAGTATCAACCCAGCTTCACCTCACCCCCAGTAAACAAAGCATTTTTTTTAATCAAAGCATTTCATAGGAGCAATCTTTAGATTTGGACAGAGGACGCCCCCCGGAACTCCCCCCCCCCCCCGCTTGTCTCCGCCCTGGGCAGCGCGGGTGGGTGACCGCAGCTGTCAGCAGAGCCCTTCTCTGCCCCACTAGCCAAGGCCAACCCCGGGCACGGAGATGGGGGGGAGGCGCACTCTGAGCGCCAGGAGACAGAGGCCGCAGCCCAGCCACCGGCCCAAGCCTCACAGCAGCGCTGAAGAGAAGGGGCTGGTGCCCCGGGGGACCCACTCCAGGGATGCGTCCGCTCGCACAGAAACGCGGTCCGGCCGAGCACTCACTCACCGCACGTTCCCCGCGCTATAGCGTATCCACAACCAGCCTCGCCTCGCCGGGCCTTTTATCCAGCCCTCCCGCTGAGTCACGCTCTGCGCGGCCAATCCCATCTTTGCCGAGTCATGCCTGGCGCGTGCGGTTAATGATGACATCCGCACCCCGGACCAATCACGGTTCGCCGCTGGCGCGTTCTAAAGCGCTAAGTCAGCACGCGGCCAATCAGCGGCCTGCAACTGTGCTGAGTCAGAGGGCGGGGCTCCCGAAGGGGGGACGATGACAGTGCGGGCCTGTGTGTTCTAGAAGAGCCTGGACTAGGCAACGCCCCAGCACCCCAAGGCGGGAAGCCGGTAGGGGCAGGTCCCCCGCAGCCCATGGGGGAGTAGATCAGGGTCCCCACAGCGCTGGGGCGGGTATTGGGTAGGGGCAGGATCCCCGCAGCCCATGGGGGAGTACATCAGGGTCCCCACAGCTCTTGGGGTGGGTATCAGATAGGGGTAGGG
>NW_020664444.1:12429281-12463958 GCF_002925995.2 Terrapene triunguis | reverse complement strand
AGCCCATGGGGGAGTAGATCAGGGTCCCCACACCTCTTGGGGCGGGTATTGGATAGGGGTAGGATCCCAACAACCTTGAGAAGGATTAGATAGGAGCAGAGTCCTCTCAGCCCATTGGGGAGTAGATCACTGAGGGATGGGTACAAGCAAGAGTGAAGGCCTGGAATCTAGGAAGCCCTAAATACACCTCTACCCCGATATAACGCGACCCGATATAACATGAATTCGGATATAACGCGGTAAAGCAGTGCTCCGGGGGGGCAGGGCTGCGCACTCCAGCAGATCAAAACAAGTTCGATATAACGCGGTTTCACCTATAACACGGTAAAAATTTTTGGCTCCCAAGAACAGTGTTATATCAGGGTAGAGGTGTACTTGTCTTTAATAAAACAAAAATTGTGCTATCTTCTTTTTTCTATTCTTTGCTGTTTGCTCTCCATTCAGCACTGCTGTAGAGGTCTAAACATCATGTTCTGTAGCAAGGCAGGGGACACCAGTTAAACTCCATGTAGTGTCAGGAGATAGGCGACGTCCATGCCGGGCAGACAGGAGCTTAGCTATTTGTCATGTAGTATTTGTATATAGCCACAAATGTACATGAACATAATTCTGTACAACACTGGAATACAGAATGTTGCCTGTCTGAAATTGATGGTAATCTAACATAAGGGTTCATCCAAGAGACCTACTGACAGGCCTACGTGGGACTCAATTTATCTGCCTCTAACTATGTAGTTGTGACACAATCTTCCTAGGATTTGTGCTTACAATTCTCAATAATTGAGGCATTCCAACCAAGACTTAGGGCTTGTCTACACTGGCAAGTTTCTGCGCAGTAAAGCAGCTTTTTGCACTCAAACTGCAGACGTGTACGCACTGCCAAGCCACTTTGTGTGCAGAAACTCCTCAGTTGCAGTGCTGCAAAAAAACCACTTCAACAAGAGTCGAACGGGTATTTGTGCAGAGGCTCCAGCGCTCTATTGCCACTCTAGACGCTTGATTGCTTTCTGTGCTGTAATTGGCCTCCGGAGCTGTCCCATAATGCGTCAAGTGACTGCTTTGCTCATTGTTTTGAACTTAGCTGCCCTGGAGACATGCGCCCCTCCCCTTTCAAATGACTGTTTCTGACAGCCCTTGCCTGCTGTGCTGATCTGCTCTCGGACACAAAGCAAACCATTAATGTGGAATGCTCGTGCTGTTGAACACAGAGGCAGATGCTGTGCAGAGAGCCCAGGGAGGGAGGCAGGGGCTGACGTCGGGGTTTCCCCCTCCCCCTGCCTCAGGACTGGTTGCTTCCTGTCGCTGTCTGAACTTACAAGACAGCATGCTGACACACTCTCTGTCCCCCCAAAACACACAGTCTCGCTCCCCCCCCCATACACACACACACTCCCTGTCACACACTGTCCCCTGCACACACACACACTTCAGTTGAAAAGCAGCTGGCAATGTAGTAGGATGCCCATGGAACAATGGGATTGGGAACCCTGCATCATGTGACGTTGTGCCTGCCCCATGAGGCATTGCAAACCCTTCCCAAAGCACCCTGCGGCCAGTTGCACAGTGGGATAGCTACCACAATGCACTGCTGTCTTTGCTGTTGCAAGAGCTGCTAATGTGGGTGCGCTCCAGCGTCACGAGCACAGTGTGGACACGCAACAGCGGTTTAATTCCAGCGGTTTAATAAAAGTGGTATAACTTGTGGCGCAGAAACTTGCCAGTGTAGACATACCCTTAGTTTGCTACACCATCCATTTAGATGGCAACATTCAACCCAAGGGATCCCACAGCTCTAAAGTAAACCAATTTCATACACCCAGGTAGAGGCAGTGTTCTTTAACAGTGAGAACAGAATGCTGACTGTGGTTCTATTTCCTACTCTTCTGCTAACTCCCTCTCTGGCTTTGGGCAAGTCTTCTGCATCAAAATTTTCAACAGAGATCTCTGTTTTTGGATGCCTAACTGAACATAAAAACGGCCATACTGGATACTGGTCCAGATCCATGGTTCATGTAGCCCAGTATCCTGTCTTCCAACAGCAGCCAATGCCAGGTGCTTCAGAGGGAATGAACATTGCAGGTAATCATCAAGTGATCCATCCCGTGTCACTCATTCCCAGCTTATGGTGAACACAGGCAAGGGACACTTGAGAGCATGGTTTTGTAAGTTAATGGAAGCTGTGAGTGCTCGAGTTGGACACCGCCCAAAAACTAGGCACCCAAAAGTCAAGGTCTACTTTTGAAATGGCTGATCTTTCCCTCCCAGTACCTTACTTTCCTTACCATTCAAGTATGGATAATAATACATCAGTGGACGTTGAGGATTATTAATTAACTAATGTTTGTAAAGTAAGAGTCTAGAAATGCAAATTATTAGTGTGTCTCTGATACTGTTCTCTAGGTAACCCCATAATAAATACCTGACTTCCCCATATAGTATTAGGAATTGCGTGTGTAGAGTGTGATAGAAGGATCAGGGAGTCATGTGCTCATTTAATCAGCTGGAGGAAGGCATATGGTGTTTTGGATGATGATGACTAAGGCTGATTTGTGCTGTGTACACAGTGAAAACAGCATGTGGTGATCATGTGACATAATGCTGTTACATCATGCTCACATAAATCTCTCTCTCATTTACACTACGGGCAGACAAGCCAAGCCAATGCTAGAGCTCTCTCCTGAAAATACTGTCTCTCTTCCTGAAATGATGTTGCATTGTCAGCCAGCCACTGTTTCGGTACAGGTTCCAATCTGATCCGTCAAAAATGATGGTCATAGTGAAAGCCAGAAGATGCAAGCAGACGAAGAAAAATTAGCCAGACATATACTTCCCTGGAAATGTGTATGAACTAAACTCAAACTGGTGACTTCCATGCACAGCGGGGGTGAAGATCTGCAAACAGGAAATTTTCTGAAATTTTGGTGGGGAAGTGTGGTCACTGTAAGTCTCTTCCCTCTTCAACAAAATGATTGCAATGCCAGCACCCACTGCAGTTTCTCTCCTACCCAACTAAGGACAACCTCTGATTTCTCCTTCATTTACATCAGTAACAGCATAAGGGGTGGTAGAGCCCTCCTTAACTGAAGCTGCCAAGAAGGCAGATGACCCACGTGACTCTTCATTTGTGCTGCTCTTGACTTCCACTGTCTTCCTAGCTGACTCAAAGAGTGGATGAAGTGGTAGGCAGCACAAAACTGGGTGAACACAGTAGTGTCAGGAGTACATATCATAGGACAAAACTGAGAAACTCCTTGAGGAAGCTGGGGGCATGAGAGGTTGTAGCTAAAAGCAGAAGTCTCTTCACAAAAGCAGGAAGTTATATTTTTGTACTTTTTGTTACTTTGTGGCATTTTCTACAAATATCAGTGATCATATAAAACTGCTGTGTTTGGATAGCAAGAGTAACGGAAAGACCTGGATTTTTACCACGATACATAACAGGAATGAGATCGTATTACAGATGAGGAACTGAGGCACAAGAGAGGTTAAATGATTTACGTACTGTCACACACCAATCAATGGCACAGTTCAGGATACAATCCTGACTTCCAGCCCTTTAATCCCTAGAGTATAACGTATCTAAGAGTCGGACAGTGATATGATAGGCAGCCACCTAAGGCATCACATCTCAGGGGCACTGGAATAGTGCTGGGACTGCAGATATCATTCACCTCCAGGCAATCAGGTGCCAAATAATTCCATTTCTGGTGACAGGGTTGTGATGTTGCTTTCTACACTCATCTATGCCCAGTTTATATATTGTGGAGCAAGTTGAGCTACATGCAGTGTTTGCTCCAGATCATGGTGCTTGGGACTGGTATCTCCAGCGACTTAGGTCAAACTGATCCAATGGGCCTGGCCCAATCAGTAATAGTTTTACCTGTGCAGAAACTACATGATCAAGGCCAACATTCTTTCCAAGGTCTCCATAGACATTCTTCAGACAGCTTTTTTTCTGTCCTCAGCTGCACTTGCTCATGAGTGGTTAAGTATTTGTTGTTTGTTGGACAACATTTAATGCTGAAGTGTGAGCCGTTTCTCCTCTTGATGCGACATGTTAGTTGTCATTGATGCACTGTCACATTCTGGGGGTGCAGTCCAGGCCAGTGAGGGGTTGTGTCACTTCCTGCCTTGTAACCCTGAATGCCTCCAAATGCTCTGCTACTGTAGTTCCCTTGTCTGGATTCTTCCAGCTAGCATAAAAGCAAGCAGAGTGTGTGTGTGTGTGTGTCTGTGTGTGAGAGAGAGAGAGAGAGAGAAAAGCAGCTCTGATTCAGCAACTTATTACACTGCTGCCACACTCTGACCTTGGTTACACCTGGCAAGATGACCCAAATACCACCCCATCCCGAATTTTCCCAAAACTATGTGATCTGCAATGCCCAGCCCTCTTCTGGACCATCAGAGAGATATTAAGGTTCATTTGTTCCTTTAAAGATACAATACCCAGCAGCTTGCCACATTAACTGGAATTAACATTCACTTTAAACCCACACAGCACTGGGTTGGTTTAGATTAAAAATAAAGCAAGTTTATTAGCAAAAGGAGATAGGATTTTAACTGAGTTCAAGTATATAGGATAGAGTTAGAAATGGTTACAAGTAAATAAAAGTGGAAAAATGCTGTCTAGAGGCTAAAACTTAACTAAACAAGCTACAGCCTTTGTTCAAGGTAGTTTTCTTACCAACCTACCTTACAGCAAGGTGTCTGGCCACTCCTCTGGTCAGGATCTCCCACAAAGTCCAAAGTGCTCAGTTCCTTTGTCCTCTGAGGTAATAACTTGGGGTTCTTTGCCCCTCTCTTGTATAAAAGTGCACCTTTTAAATTGATTCTTCTGAAGGTTACCACCAAAGTAAAATTCATTGAAGCTGTGAGGAAGGCAACATAGTGATGGTGAAGGAAGTTTCATGCTGGTTTCTTCTCCCACTGGTGTTGGCTAAAATGCAAAGTGATTGTTTCCTTCAATCTCCTCCCCTGCCATGATGCTGGGTTGATCTCTTACCCTTGTTGTCTTGAAGGTTCTGTTTACCTTCTACATGAACTGCATTCCCATTATTTCTTAATGTACCTTGGAAATACCTTCAAGGTGGCAGAACCACATTCCTTTGCCTAGGGTGAGGTAACATTATTTGATAACATAATTTCCAGTATGTTTGTAATTTTGAATTTGTCCTCCTTACATACACCACACACTAATATGAATGATGGCTGTGTTATTAGCTTTCTATTGATATCTTACATGTTATCATACAGGTTACGATATTAGTGAGTTGGTTATGATATTAGTGAACTGGTCCGGCCCACTGATACTCACTACCAGATACCAATGAGCCCCTGGCCCTCTTGCATTGCGATGCTATTAGGGTCACATGTAGTGAGTCTTGAGTTTGTCCCCCAGCTTGCTCAGAGTGCACATAAAAATGGCAGCAACTGAAATTCATACCTATGAAACCAGCAAAAGGACAACAGAAGCCCATCTGAGTTCATCAGGGTTGTAAAGAGAAATATAAGCAATTGGGGGTTTTATAAGTATAAACAATATGATAGGGAGACCTAGAAAAAGAAAATCAGGCACAGGAATGTTAAATGGACAACTATGGAACCACTATTACACAGGCGATAATCAATAAGCAGCTGCAAATCCTGCTAACCCCACAAATGGAGCAAGAATTATGTAAAAATGGACATGTTCCTCTGAATTCTGCATTGAGCCAAACTGAATTCTATTCCTTGACTTTCTTATGCTGGCTAAAGGTGTGGGGTGAGGTGATGTGTATGTTGCCTTCCCTGTAACCGTTACGGGGCTTGCAGGGAGACTGTATATAAGGAACCTATAAGAGGAGAGGTTTGTGCTCCACTTGTAAAGGAGGAATTATTTAGTGATTCAGTTAATGCTGAATTGCTTGTATCTGTCTAGCTAGGTTAGGGTGACCAGATAGCAAGTGCGAAAAATCGGAACAGGGAGGTAATAGTTACCTATATAAAATAAAGCCCCTAATATCGGGACAATCATGATAATATC
The DNA here is from genome assembly GCF_002925995.2 of Terrapene triunguis. Classification (NCBI taxonomy): domain Eukaryota; kingdom Metazoa; phylum Chordata; order Testudines; family Emydidae; genus Terrapene; species Terrapene triunguis. Next base: position 12,457,936 of record NW_020664444.1, on the reverse strand, counting down.
GGGACTTCTGGTCACCCTAAGCTAGGTTTTGATACCAAGCCCATCATGTTATCTGAACACTGGTATCTGAAATTTAGGACTCTTTTATATGATAAAGAGCTTGCAAAAAGCAAGGGCAATTGGCAGATCAGTTTGCTGCTTTGGAAATATAGTTCTGAAGTAAAAGTAATTGGAAAACATCTTTGGACTGATAGAACCAGAGCTCTCCCTCCACCCATAAGTTTTTTTTTTTAATTCTGTATTATGGGAGTAGCAAGTCAAATCAATATACTTTGCTTTTTTCCCCTTGCCCCCTAAAGTCAGTGAGAGCTGTATTATTCTCAGGTGCCCTAGGAGTGAGTTCCACTCATGAGTCTCACCATTGTCACGAACAATCCTACTGGAACAGTGGAACGTAGCTGTAGTGGGTGGTCGTGGACATGTAGAAAGATGTGGGTCCTTGGGGAACCTAGGCTAATCACATGGAAGGCTTTGAATCCCAGGACCAAATCTGTGAATCTGTATGCCAATGCAGAGAGCAGAGCTTTGGGTGATGTGCTCTGTGTTGCTGAGTAGGCATGCTTTCTGAACCAACTAGAGCTTTTTCAGACTGGCAGCTTCATTCTTAGGTATAATGAACTGCAATAATCAAGCCTAGATCTCGAACGTGTGGAACTGTGTTAGGAAATCAAGGTCAGCCAGAAATACAAGAGAGCTTGTTTAGTAGCCATGGCTATTTGGGCATATAAAAGAAGCAAAGAGTTCAAAAGGACCCTAAGACTGCAGTCTGTCTTGATGGCCAAAGGTAAATCACCCTCTATAGAGAGTGATGCTATGGGCACGGCACGTCCTTCAAAGCAACTTCCTGCTCGCTCCCAGCATAACCTCCATCTCTCAGGTTCAGTTTCAGCCAATTGGCTGATGGCTCCTAGACACTGGGAGAGTGAGGAGATGGTGCAGTTACCACTTGATGGTGATGAAATGTAGATCTGGGTGTCATCCAGTTGTTGGCACTTAAGCTCATACTGTTCCATGGATGAATCAATAGTTGTGTAATTAAAACCCATTCCCTCTGAGTCATGCTACACTACCTGGGTTCTACATGTTTAGGGTAGTCAGCGCCTTATGTGCTCACTAGCTTTGCTCATTCTTCTGACGGGTGTTGGTTGTTACAGTTGTCAGAGGAGCAGAAAGAAATAGTAAATGGCAAAGAATAGTCATATAGGAAGAGTAATAAAAGGCCCAATCATGCAAGGTGCTGGGGCTTCAGGTCCTATTATATTATTTATAGAGCACTCAAAAATGTGCTAGGTAAATTGCAGAGCAAAGAAAAGCACATGTCCTGAAGATCTTACAAGCTAACTCTCACCTCCCAGGAGCACTCAGCACTCCATAGGATCAGACCAAAAAATGTTCCTGACAGAAGAGAGGGAACTGGAGCTAGGCTCTGAGGAAGAGGCCAACATCTTACGCAGTTATTTGGCTTATGTTGTTATGCAGTCTGGAGAGCCGCCTAAGACAGGGATCATGTTGTGTGGTATGATAGGGGAGGAGTTAGTGTACAGATAACAATGGAAATGGTTATGCAAAGATTAGATACTCTTAAGGAAGACTGTAAATCCCAAGTCTTGAAACTTATACAGTACAGCCAGGCGTCTTAATAGAAACGAGGATTAGAAATTAGCTGAGGTCTTAAGTGATATTTTTAGAAGTTCTTTCCTGACAGGTTAGGCAGCTGAGAACTGGAGGAAAGTGCCGAACCCGGCATTATTCAGAAAAGGATCACACGATGCGGCATGTGATTATAGGCCGTCCAGCTTAACGGCAAAGGGATGGGAAGGGTTAGAAATGATTCGGAAGGATTTAGCAAGGGAAATTGCTTGAGAAGCAGAATTTGATTAGGGACAGCCAACATGGATTTATGAGAGGAAAGACATGTGTAACTAACTTGCTGAAGGCTGGGGGAGATAGCATTGCCATGACAGCCAATGGCTATGCATTGAATGTTACATAACTTGAGTTGCAAAGAGGGAGCCTGATCTTGTAGTCCCCAGTAGTTCCCAGACAATTTTGTTCATGTTTGCCACTAGCAGAGAATTGGTGGATAGGTTCCCTTGCCACACCATTTTCTTCCTGCCTCCTTCTGTCTTTCCCTCCCGCTTTGCTCCATTCCTTTTCCGAGATGGATTTTTTTGGTCTTTTCCCCTGTGACTGCTCCCCTTCTCGATTCCCCCACTCACAAAGCGCTGTGCTGGTTAGCTGTGGAAAAGCCTGGGTGAGGTCAGACAAAAGCACTCTCCCCAACTCACCTGAATGCCACTGGAAGATCTTGGTGGATTTCTCTGTGACCTTTGACAGATAACCAAGCACTGCTGTCCCGCCTCCAAGAGGCTGTAGGGGTGAATGGGAAAACCCTGAAAAGGCTCGAGTCCCTCCTCTCAAACTTAGGGACAACTGCTTTTCCATGTCCAGATATCCACCTGTAGACTCCCACAAAGCTCACACCTCTCCCCCATCTTCTGCTGAGGGAGCTAGTGAGACAACAAAGACTAAGGTGCCAGCAATATATAGAAAATACTTAGATCTACAGCTCCATCACATCAGACCTAAACAGCACGATCTCACCGTGTTGTCAATGCCCAGCAGACACAAGCACATGGATGGGGAGCAGCTGGCTGAATCTAAATCTAGGTGAGATGGGTGTGATACTAGCAGGAAAGGGAAAGCTCTTCAGAGATCCTGCCTCCTCCTTAACTATCCTCTCTATCAAGGGCATCCACTTAGAGATTTTAAATTGGTTGGATTAACTCCTTGTTTCTACTAGTTGCACAAATAGCCATGGTGGCAAAAAACACCCATTTCCATCAGTGGCTGGCTAGATGACTGTACCCCATTCTATTAGACTCAGAGCTGGTCACAGTGATCTATGCAGTTGTTACCTCCAGCCTTAATTATTGCAACTCATCTCTAGGAATGAAGCCACATGTCCTGAGAAAACTCCAGTAGTACAGATCACAACAGCCTGTCTGCTGATCAACACAGGTCACCAGGAGCACATCTTTCATTGTTCTGCATTCTGCACTGGCTCCCCTTTGAATACGGAGCCCAGTTCAAAAACTCTGTCCTGATATTCAAAGTCCTCCCTAGGACTCGCCCTCACTAACCAAGATTGTGTGTACCTGAGCTGCCATGCCCTCCCACAACAGGTCTGTTCCAGTGGAACAATCAGACTGTCAACCAGCAAAGTGGAGGAGGGAGGCCTCATGACGTCAGTGACAGAACTCTGGCTGGAGCTGGGCATAGACCATGAACTCCCTGCTGCAGGAGGTAAGGTGAACATGAACCTCGCCAGATTCAGAACTAAATGCAAAACTCATCTCTCCCGCTTAGCTTTCCCTCAGTTAGTTCTTCATGCCCAGCAAACAACACAACCAACAGATCACAACCGGTCATGTCATTTACCTGAGAGACAAAGTGGGTGAGGTAACATTTTTTATTGAACCAACTTCTGCTGGTGAGCGAGACAAGCTTTTGAGCTACTCAGAGCTCTTCATGCTATTTATCTGACAGGCTGTGAAGGACGACAGAGAGAGTTATTGTTTGGGATGCACTCAAACACTGTTGGGGTGGGGCCATAAGAACATAGCTGTCTCTGCCTTCTGTCCCGCTGGACTAGGCTGCACCCCCAGTTGGGAAACATAACCTAAGGCTTTCAATCAATCAAAACTCCCAGGAGCATATTCAAATAGGTAATAATATAGCAGTGTCCTTGGTATTGCTCTTACTCATAGTTTCTGAGCTAATGCTGCTGCTAATCACAGTTCTGCTTTGCACTCCTTTGGAACAACCCACGTGTTTGTTTATCACTGAGACGAAGCCATTGCTACCTTGAAGCAGCATTTGCATAAATACTTAACTCCAGCTGGTGTTTACCTCCATAAGGCGGAGTTACTGACCTCTGCTCATATTGTTTCTTTTTTCTGCTTGTAATTTTGTCTTGGGCTTTTTAAACTTAATTTTATTTTTATTGCAGTGACCCTGCACTGCCACCAGGTCCCACTGTGAATGAAATGTGACATCTCCATTATGCATCTCCGATAAGTGCCTTAAATAGACCACACACACACACGCACACACACACAGAGCAACCTAATGGTACCTATTTTTATTAGGTTTATTACAGAAGGGGAAGTAAAGCAGTAAGATGTCCCCACAGGATACTCCTTTAACAGCAGCAGGCAGAGAGAGGATAGATCTGTAGAGGCGGATCAGTTTTCCAAGAATATTAGCTACTGCTGCTCTAAAATTAGAGTCTAGGGAGAGCAGACAGGTTGACATAATTGAAAGGACTGTCTTATGGGATGTGATCGTTAAACGAGCCTATGATCAGCTTTAGAGTGACAGCTCAGCTACTTCCTTAATCCCTGAAGTTTATCCCTGAGTTTTGAGGCTGTGATTTGGCTAGTTCTGTATCTTATCTTGGGATGATGTCAATATTATTAGAACACATTTCTAGGGAGATGCCTCCAAGATTTTCCGTACATGAATTTCAGATACATTTGACAGGAGAGATGGTCCCGCATGCTCCACCCCCCGGGGCAATAACAGAGCATATGGCTGCCAGAAGCAGCCCTGGAGCACTCAGTGCTATGGAGATTCTGGGAACAGCCCATAGCCAGCTGGGTGGGCTGCTCTACTTTAAATCAAGCCAATCAGCCCCAAATCTGAGCAGCACAAATGTGGCTCCCACCCTGTTTCTCTCGGGGTACAGTACAGAATTTATCCCTACAGCTTTAAATGGCACTTTGGCGAGCTGAGTTAAACAATGCCCTGCTTGACACTATCTCTTTGTAAGGGAAGGGGATCCTTTCCCTTAAGTTGCAACACACATGAAAGTCAATCTGGAATAAGGTAGGATGTGAATTTAAAGCAGATTACTTAATCTTGACGAACTCCATGGGTGGATGCTCTTATTCCAAATTAGGTTAATCCATTTCCAAACTGGATTAAGCTAATTTGGAATAAGGCACTCTTATTCCAAAATAAAAGCAGCTATACATGGAGTCAATAATTAATCAGGAATAATTCTCTGTGTAGACAAGCCCTTAGAAGTCAAAAACCCTTTTCCCCCAACACACATCTCATCTCAGCCCCAACCATGCAAGCTGTTCCAAGTGGACAGTTCCCTAGGATCAGGGCCCTGGATTCCAGACTAGGCTGAAAAATGTTCTGGTATGGCAAATTTTATTTAACAGTATTTAATATGCCGCACAAACTAACAAAGTTAAAGGTGATATATAATAGCAGGAACACCATAATAACTAACCTAATTTGTAAGATAAATATATAACTCTTTAGCCTGGGGAAATAGCAAATAAAAGCAAAATATGATCAAAGCAATTTTATATTCATGAATAACTTTAAAAGAGGAATAACAAAGACAAGTTCTGTACGTTTTAATGGCCCTCTTATGATTCTCTTAATTAAAAAGTAAAGTTTGTATCTATTTTTTTTCATGCATGCACAAGACACAGACTTATAGAAAAGGAAAATTAGAAGAAACGTCACTCAATGTGAGCAAACAATGATGGGTGGAAAACTTTGAAAAGAAACATTTTACAAAGATTCTGAAAGGGCCCAATTCTGCAACTCATAGTGGGACAAAACTCTCATGCATGCTTGTGCATAGCTGTATCATGGGATGGGACTGCTGTCATTCTTTTTTAATGTATTCTGCATCTTTAAATGTGGAGGAACCTCTCTACTCGCTCTGGTGTGGCTGCCATGTTGTGTTGCATTTCAAATGCAGAATGTTAAAATGACTCACTGTGTCTGCTTTCTCGTGGAGATTTCACATTTGTTCTGCTTGTCAGTTGTTTTACTAAAGGTGACCTGCAGAAAGGATATGTGCACTTTTTGGCTTCTTTTTGATGCACAAAGAAGGTTTAAATGTTTTTTGTTTTTTCATGCTTGTTGTTTACAGTTGAAATTTGCTCACATTATTGGGGTGGTTTAGAGAAAAAAAAAGATGTTTGGGGTTTGGTGTTGGTATGGTACAAACATGTGCCTTGTGAACCATCAAAGTTGGAGTGTGAGGGCCAGATCTTCAGCTGGCATGAATCAGTGTAGCTCGCTTGACTGCAGTGGAGTTACACCAGTTTTCACCAGCACACATTTTTGCTGTTTCCATGTGAAATTAGAATAACCAGGGTTTGTATGTGGAAACTCAGCTGGGACAGGTGGAGGGAATTCACACAGCCCAATCTGCAGACAGGCTACCGGCTGTAGTGCAGGTCCCTCTGCAGCCACTATTCCAGATTCTGCATCGCCTATGTGCGGTTTTGGCCACTGAATTCCTATGTGGGCCCTCCGCTGTCCCTTACCAACAGCCCGCCCCCCTCTCCCCCCCGCACCAGTCTATTAGGCACCTAGCTCTGATTGATTTCCTGGTGCCTACATAAATCTGAGGATCTCTCTCCCCAGTATGCAGGAGATATGAAGGCTGCCCAGCATTTGCATTTGCTCCTTACACGCACATCTCCCCCACACGTCACACCTGCAGGATTTAAGTTGTGTCAAGATCCTTGCAGAGGCCCTCACCACCTAGGCAAATTTTATAGCCTGTAGCTTATCTGTCTCTTGTTGATCTGTTAATAGGCAACGGTATTTTAATCCCTAGCATTTTAGGCCAATTCACCCCTTTGCCAATCAGCTTCCTTACTGGACCATAAGGTAGCTGTGCCATCCTAGCCCATGTCCAGGTAGAGGCAGCTTGAAGCTACTGAATTATTTACAGAATGATCATTATTCCAGTAAAGAAATTCCTAACACAAATATATTATTGGGTAGCATTTGCAACCATGTGCCATCAGGTGGCACCATTTCATTGCTTAACATCCGCTGCCTGAAGTTGCTCTGATTTTGGATTATTGGTACTTTACAGCTGCACCCGAGATGTCCCACTTAAAGTGTGTTGTAGCCCAGTAACAATGACTCACCTTTCACAGATATCCTAGCTCCCAGCACTACATTTAGTTCGACATTATTAATAATGTTGCCTTATTGCTAGAAGATGAGAACACTCCTAGGGTTTAACTTTGAAAAAGTTGCCATTTGAAAACATTGTTTTTTAACCTCCATTGGCTCCCGTGAGATAGGATTTGGGGCTTTTCCAGTATTGAAATCTCTGCCTTTCCTTCAACATTTTGTAAAGTAGGTTGAAACAGAGCAGGAGCTTTTCACCATACCAGCTGAGGAGGAGCGGGAATCAATGGGGGAACATTGCTCCTTCAAGGGAGAGAAGAGGGAGCCATCCTCTGCTTTTAGCAGAGAAGAGAAAGTTGCGTTCCCCTTCCTCTTTATTTTAGCCCCTGATTTGTAGTGTAAAAATACTGGGCCTGACTCACTCTAGGGCTCTGTCTTGACAGGCAAAAGGAGGCATTTTTCAATGGTGTTAACACAAGGCCGCAATGCATGATTGAAAAGCCCTCTAGGGCCCTGTCTTTGCTAGACTTTTGTACAATCCATTAACTTGAGATTCTTAGCATGTTTGTAAAAGCTAGTGTGAACATTCGCCACACACTTGATGCAGGCTACAAATATTTGTTCTTAACCGTAAGGATCAGAAATCAGTTAACTCCAGATAAAATGGTCTAGTGTAGATAGACCCCCATAGGAACAGGCGTTTCAGAAGAGCAAGGTCAGCAGAGAGTCTGGAGGTGGGAAATCTATTTTGAGAGGGAGCATTGCAAAGGGCAAGATCCCTACAAATGCTCTTCCACCAGAGGGAGAAAGGAGGCAGTCTACTGGTATCCAGTTTAATGTCCAAAGTAGGAAGTGCTGGCTGGGGGATGGGGAGAAGGGACGTACCAGATGGCTGCCATTCCTCCTGAAATGCACACAACAACCTCCTTCACAGGATGTGGGGCTACTCAGTGCAAGGCGCGTAGATGTTTGAAAGAAATGAATTGGGCTAACTGATGACACTCTTGTGAACTGATACAATTCTAACAACTTCTCAGATGTTCTGCCTGTATTTTATGTGCATAGAGATTATTAATGCCCATGTGATCCCAGGGAGACTATTAATGCCCTATACCATATGATGAGAATTATGCTGGCCAGGTGTACAAGAGGTCAATTCTTACCACACATCCAAGAAAATCTACTTTCCTCTGACATACAGCACACCTGCATTTCCTAACAGTCTAGCAAGAGTTTAAAGCTGCTGGGTCATTTATTCAGAATGCCCAAATATCTCTGGTAAAAAAAAGATCTGTGATAACGACATTTGCATGTGGAGCAGGCAGAGCTGAACAATTCACTGTGATACATTCTGTAAACTCTTGCTATATCTTCCTGGGTTTCCTCCATTCTTGGTGTTTGGGGACAGAACTGAGAAAATGCTGTGAGAGACAATTCTAAACATGCGTTCCATGGAAAACTTCACATTTGCTTTAGCGGCAGGGCCGGCTCCAGGCACCGGGCAACCAAGCTGGTGCTTGGAGCGGCACCTGGAGGGGGGCGGCGCGGCGCTCCGGCAGCCGGGGAGAGCGGGGCCACAGCCGGGCTCGCCGCCCTCCCCCCGGCGCTCTGGCCGCCCTCCCCCCCGCGCCCTCCCCCTGGGGGGAGAGTGGCGAGCCCCTGCTGGGGCTCGCCGCCCTGCGCTCTGGCCGCTGGGGGGAGAGCCGAGCCCCAGCCGGGGCTCGCTGCCCTCTCGCCGCCCTGCCCCCGGCGCTCTGGCCACCGGGGGGAGAGCCGAGCCCCCGCCGGGGCTCGCCGCCCTCCTCCCAGGGCTCCGGCCGCCCTCCCCTCTGGCGCCCTCCCCCTGGCTCACCGCCCTCCCCACGGGGCTACGGGGCTCACCGCCCTCCCCACGGGGCGGCCGGAGGCTTTTTGCCTGGGACGGCAAAAAAGCCAGAGCCGGCCCTGTTTAGCGGTAGCTGCAGTCCTTGTGCTTGGTGGCCGTAAATGTTCTGCTGGCTCCAGAGCACCCCCTCCTGGCGAGAGGTGGTGGCTCTGCAGCAGTGCTGCCTCAGTAAATCCTACAGCCTGGTTTGGCTATTGCCAGGGCTTGGCCCTCCAGCTCAGTCCCTAAACCAATTTAACCCCTTCCAGGGTAGCAGTTCAACTAAAAATCCAAACAAACAAACAGTTCTTCTGCCCCTTCTAGGCCACCTTTGAGTCCTTCCTTGCTTTGGTATGGAGTGCCGGCTCCCAGGCTGCTTTCCCAGGATCCCTCTCACAGCAATTCTCTTTCCTCTCTCAAGTGCATGCTCTCAGCCCTTTTATGAGGCCCAGGTGTTCATCAGGCTATCACTTGACTCCATGCTCAGGCTGGGAGGCAGCTAATTGTGTCATAGATGGAGCTGAGACTGATCTCTGTTAAAGGGCCAGCCGCCCTGTGATGTTTCATATGAGCAAATTTTTGTTTGTGGGAAGAGAAGGTGTCATGAATACGCCTGCCGATTGACCCAGCAATCTTGAAAGCTTGCAGGGTTTGAAAGCCATCCAATCAGGGGAAAGAAATAATAGCAGGTGACAGAGGTGACTAGTTACAGCGCATGAAAGGCTTGAAGCGGCAGTCCTGGTAAACAGCCCATGTGCTCTTGTCCCCATTTATCATAGAATTCTGGACAACAAGTCCCTGATGCAGCAAAGGATTTAAGTGTGTGCTTAATTTTAAACCACAAGGCCAATGGACTGACTGCTCACATGCTGAAAAAGCAGCACATGCTTAAGTGCTGTGCTGTATCAGGGCCCTTCATAAACAGAGAAAGGGGGTTATATTTGGCATGTAAGCTGTTTTCTGTGAATAGTGTCCCCAACTCTAGCATTAGAGCTGTGAGCCGCTAGCCAAAAGCGTGAACTTCTTTCTGAAGAAGAAATGAATGGAACTGCTCGAAGTAAAAGATCCTGAATCAGTTCATTAGTACCTGGCAGCGTGTTAAGCGCTGTAATAGGAGGACTGGTAAAACATCATTCCTAACACCTGTGCAGCTGAACAATACATTTACCAATTCAGTGTGTTCAAACAAGTTCCTAGCACAGTAAAAATATTTTGATCAATTTATTGTAGCACTTAATGCCTTGGAAGCACAGTACAAAAATTATACTCAAAGACCACGCCAGCAAAAGTGTGGTCCAATAATTGGGCCCCAGAATCTGCTATGGGAACATTATTATTAATTATTATTAGCAGTAGTATTAATAAACATCATTATTGCCCCATTGTGCTAGGTACGGTACAAACATATAATAGGCGATAGGCCCTGCCCCCAAAACCTTATGTGTCATTCAGTTAAAGTCTTGATTAGACACTTTGAGCCATGCGCTGGCCTGAAACTCACCAAAGCTGAGGTCTAATAGGCCACCCAGGTAAGCTCCTTCCATGGCCCAAGGCAGCTGAGTGCTCTGCTATTGATCCTGAAGAGAACAACTCCAGGAAGTGAGTTTCCCAGCAGATTGGAATCAACACGATGGGACATAGGAGGAGAAGCAATCTCTTGTCACTTGGGAGCATACCTTCAACACTTAGCTTTCAGAAAAGAAACCAAATTCAAGCCTGGTGTAAGTGTGTGGACTGCTCCAGGATCACAGCTTTCTAGCAAATGAACACAAATGGTTATATGCTACTTTTGCTAAAGCTTGAAAACCCTATGTTACATTTCACCAATTCACCAGCCTTTTTGTTAGCATCCTTCCTGTTCACTATGGAAACCCTCATAATACATTTATGCCAGTTCTATTAAAGTAGAGCTGAGATGAAATATAAACTCTAAGGGCCAGCCCCGTCTGTGGTGTAACTCCACTTAGAGCAAAGGAGTCACACCAGGGATGTATTTGGACCCATGAGGTGAATTAGGTTAAATCAAAAGGTGGCAGCACCTCATTCAGTATTGATTTTGTATGAATATTTCTCATAGTAGCCACTTCTCATTCTAATCACAGAATGTAAGTTGTAAATTATAGAGGTGGAGAGTAAATATATTGCAAACCCTAGCAAACGGGTATTTTAGCAACAACTGTAAACTTTTTCTGATGGCAGATAATTGAAGGGAGCAAGTGGCAGATAAAACTGGGAACAATTTAGACCTACTGGAGTAAGACAAATTATATTTAATGGTCAGAGCTGTAAAGTAATTTACTCTGGGCTCCACTATAATAAATGTAAATACACAATCAATGGAATCAGGCTGGCCAGATGCCCTGGATGTAGCCCTGGGCATGGCCCTGCAAGAGACGCGGCTTGGTTTGATTTCCACTCTTAGGCCATTCCTTCCACAGCTGCAGTGTATGGAGAATACGGTGGATGGAATTCATAACTGTCTGTACTTGGCTATCTTGATTATCACTTCAAAAATTTTTTTTCTCTTACTTAATTGGCCTCTCAGAGTTGGTAAGACAACTCCCACCTGTTCATGCTCTCTGTATGTGTGTATATATATCTCCTCAATATATGTTTCACTCTATATGCATCCGAAGAAGTGGGTTGTAGCCCACGAAAGCTTATGCTCTAATAAATTTGTTAGTCTCTAAGGTGCCACAAGTACTTCTGTTCTTTTTGCGGATACAGACTAACACGGCTGCTACTCTGAAATCTGATCCCTATGGGGTGCATATCCTAGTTCCAGGATCATCGTGCAAGCCTGCAACGCCACAATCCTGTGGTTGCTGGGGGCTGATTCAGCTCCCAAAACAAGTTAGGCCAGCTCTGAATGCCCTGGGGGACTTTATGAAAGCTAGGGAATAGCCAGGCTCAAGAATCCTCAGGCTACACCCCTGTACGTGCCCCTGTGCCAGACACGCCCTGCAATGCCCCCTGTGCAGGGGGACCTCGGAATTAGCCCCAAAGACTTTACACCTGGTGGGAAAGGTTGTGTGCACCAGAGGGGGGCTATGCAACTGTGGTGTGGATAGTGCACAATGGCATCATGGCAGAACAAGGAACTGGGCCCCTCAAAGGTTCGCCCCAACAGTGGCTGATGAAGGAAACGCACTGATGGACCCTAAAGGGGGTTGTGTGGAGGTCACATTCATGGAGTGCCAACTGGCCATGGCTGGGGCCAGAAAGAACACCTGGGGAAAATCTACTCCTTAAAATAGAAAAGCAAGACAATCTAGAGTCCCATTGCCTGAGCTGGAGCTAGGCCATTTCCAGAATGGGAGAGAAAGGATGAGGGGAGAACACTTTTTTTTTTTGTTAATATCAAGATAGCAAGCTTCAGCTAAGGCCTATTCCAATTCTGTTCATATTAGATTTGTGCAAAGTGTCCTAACCTTTCTCAGAGCACATTCTGTAGATACACTAGAACTAGAGAGCCCATCAGCCACAATTCTCACAGCGCCTTGCAATCTGAGCAAAATATTACTAACTCCTCTTACAGATGGGGAAACTGAGGCCTGGAGTATTTATGAGAGAGATTTTCAAAGGCACAAAAGGCGCTTAGGCACTTAACTCCCACATGTGCTTTTGAAAAATCTCCCCTAAGTAATTTGCACAAAGCCCCACAACCAGCAGCCTCCTGACTCCCATTCTGATACTCTAACCATTACACTCCATTGCCTCCCTTCAGTGATTTCTTTGGCACTCTTCCCAGAGCATGTTAGACTCCACCAAAAATAAATACAAATTACAAAGTCCATTCCACAAGACTGCTTATTGCATCTTCACTGCCTTGCCTCACCAACTGGGGAAAAAGACATTCAAGTCCCAAATACCACTCACTCCTCAGGGCTGGAACAAAACTCAAAACCAGAACAAATCACCTTAGACTACTCGAGCCTGGTCTACACTGGTGTGTGTGTGTGTGTGTGTGTGTGTGTGTGTGTGTAATCGATCTAAGTTACGCAACTTCAACTACGTGAATAACGTAGTTGAAGTCAACGTACTTAGATCAACTTACCGTGGTGTCTTCTGCCACTCCCCCGTCGACTCCGCCTGTGCCTCTCACGGCGGTGGAGTACAGGAGTCGACGGGAGAGTGGTCGGGGGTCGATTTATCGCGTCTAGACACGATAAATCAACCCCCGCTGGATCAATCGCTGCCTGCCGATCAAGTGGGTAGTGTAGACATACCATCAGTATTAACCACTAGTTTTTCAAGCTTCAGCCAACTGGGAGGAGACAACAACCTACCCCTTATGATAGCTTTCTTCCAACCAGCTTCCCTTTTATTCCCCCACCTAAATCAGTCATGTGATGACCAAGAATCCCCTGCATGCCAGGGTGCCTTTGGCACACTCTGCTTCATGAAGTGTACCCGCATGTCAACATGGTATTCGACAACTCCACACCTGATTGAACAGTTAGGTCTGCCATGGTGTTCTGGAGCCACCAGACTCAGGGCTTTATCAGACCCCACTAGAGAGCAAACTCTGAAGGCGAAGACCCTCTGAGAAAACTGAGGTGCTAAAAGTATTTTAAGGCAGGTATGTCCAATCTGTGGCTGTTTGGCCATTTCATCAAAGCCATCTCATGTGCAGGAAGAAAACTTGCCTGAATATCAACTGATCCAGGAGGTTCCAGCCAACTTATCCTTGAGGATATCTTGAATATCACAATGATGAACCTCTGAACATGTGCTGGGAAATCACAAGCCGGCAAAAGTCCTCATTCCCACCCTGCTGCTGGAATCCTTTTGCTAGTGTGCCTCTGCCCCTTTGAAGAAGTCACTCAGCAATTAGAAATTCAGCAGCAATTATGCAAGCTTAAGTATTAAAAAATGCATGTGGACCTGAAAGCAAATACGAAGCTGCTGCTGTAACGCTAGCTTTAAGCTGTCTACGGGCCCCAGAAATTCTCAGTGGGATGTTTGAGAAGGATGTGTATGTGTTGACAACATTAAATGATCCATAGCTCTAGGACAGAATTGAAACCATACATCTACTCCATGCACACATTGATCACTGGGAGGGTATTTTTTCTTAAATAAACTGCTGGAGGCCATGCACCTTCTCCTCCCCAGCAGACATGTGCATCTCCTGGAGCAGAAGGAACACACACTTTCAGCATGTCCCAGAGTGTAAAAGAGTTTAGTGAGATGGGGAGAGACACATGGACACCATCAGCAGGAAAAATGTTATTGTGTCTGCACCATCTTTGAGTGAAATTGAGCATGTCAATTGAGCTTGTCAATTGAGCAGTACACAGCCCTCTTCTTATCATCCCCCAAAGAGGCAGCACTATTCAGACACATTCAGTCAACATCTGGTGAAGAGACTAGCAGCGTCCGGAAACTCTTACTGGAATTTAAGATTTGATGGGGCAAAAATTTGCCTTTCTCGGAGTCCCCCACTGTACAGCATGCACTGAGATTGCAGGCATCTTTAATGCGTTATGCTATTAAAAAAAAAACGGCAATGCTGAGTACCTCACTTTATTCAAAAGTCATCTGGAATGTTTTAGAGTTGGTACATGGAGAATTTCCAAGGAGAAGACTGAACTGGGAGACAATGAGGATTAGTTGATTCCTCTAGGAACCCAGGAAATACCACAGTAGATCATATTGTTCCCCCTTTTGGCCTGAGTGATTAGCCAATATCTGGGGACTTGTGGGTTGTTTCTGTTACGAGGAGAAACTGATGATAAAGTCAGGTAAAATCGCTTGGGCAAAATCGCTTATTTACAAAAAAATGCACACAACGTCATTTCCCCCCTAACACAGTAGGACCAAACAACAGGAGGCAGTTTCCTTGTTTAGAAAGGCACGTCTGCTTTTAGCCAGTACCCTGACCAAACAAAGCACTCTCCCTCTCTTGGCTTCCTCCCAAGGCCACACTACCTATAGATCAAAGACATGCAGGGCTGGCAGCTACCAACACCCTCCAGCATAACAACATCTACTCCAATTTCCTAGCTCTAATTCTGGCCAGTAACAGATGCTTCAGAGGAAAGTATAAAAGTGCCACAATGACAATTATGGAATAACCTTACCATTGAGAGGAACAGTTTATTTTTAAACCCAAGCAGTTAGTGATTGGGTTACAGCTGTAAAAGTTTATCAGGGGCATCCCCCCCCTTAGTTAGTCATACAAAGATCTAATCTGGTTTTGAATCCTACTAATCTCTTAACTTCATAAAGATCTTGTGGCGGTGGGTTCCACTGGTCACAGGCTTTGTAAAATGTATCTACTTTTATCACCTATAAATGTGTTTCCCTTCCTTTATCTGCATGAAAACCCTGAATGATTTGTCTTTAAAATAATCTGATTGATGGTTGGCTGACAAAAGCAACATGGAACACGTGTGTGCCAGATGTGCATCCCCGTTTGAATGCCACTGCAGCTTAGTCTGCAGAACGTGTCACAGGCTAGTTGTTCTATTTGGGTTGTCTTGAGAGGAGGATTCATTATGGAAGGAAAGTCCAAAGCCACAACTTTCAAAAGAAATTAAACTTTATCCTCCCCTTTGTTTTTCTCTTATTGTCTTAATTTTTCCATGCAAATTCGGTGAAAGGTTCCACTTTGGTAAGAGTGACAGGTTTCAGCCTGATAGCCCTAGAGAATGAAGGCCTCTGTTCATACACAGAAGAGTACAGTTTTCCCACCCAGCTCTGCCAATGTGACCCAACCCTGACCTGGAGGGACCATCTCTAGGAAGGAAATGATAGTTGAGGCTTTGCCTTCATTCACTTCTCTGTGGCTTTGTTGAGATTGCCAAAAAGGGTGCCAATCGGTGCAGCTGGATTTTGGAAGCTGGAAAATGAACTGCGGGCACCAAATTCACTTCACATGCTACACGGTCATAATAAAACTTTCAAACGCAGGAGCTCCTAAATCATATTTAGGCATTTAAATAATTGGCCAAATTTTCAAATGTGCTGACTGTTACATTAGTAACCAGTCATGCTGCAGGCAAAGTTGTAGGGAAAAGATCCACATTAAGCATGGTGAGTTACATGCTAATGCACTACAATTTGAGAACTAGCAGCTTGACCTCTCTGCTTGCATTCCTGAGCTCATGGAGTCACACTGAACTAGGTCCCTCCTAAAACCTAACCCTATTTCTCCAGTTCCACTCATCCTACTCACTATGCCTGGCCGCTTCCACTGAAGACTCATCAAGTTCTCAGCATTTTCAAAAAAATCACTCACTTTCTACCCAATTAACACCACATTTTTCACCACTGTGGAATCTGGCCTAGACACTTCCATAGGAGTTTCACCTGTTTACACCTAGTCTGAATTTGGTCCATCCTCTGTAGAGGGGAATCCATCCACTAGAAGGTGATGTGATTGCTCACTCTACAGAACCCTACTGTGTATTGCGTACAGTAGTAGTGAGCCACTAGCAACTAAGAAGCAAATCCGACTTACACTGATTAAATGTGTGTTCAGTTTCTTACATAATGAGATAGTAACTGATACCATGGTGATGGCCACAGTATAAGAACCTCAAAAGAATAGAATACAGTTTTGGATGTGTTGATTCACTCAGATTGTAGGCTGGAATCAGACCTATGTCCTGTGTGTTCATGAGATTATCATTGTCTAGTAATCAATCAATCACTAAATAACAGAATGTCATTGTCTAGTAACTTTGTGGCCATGTGTTGCAAGTGTTTGCCCTACTTCTGAGCATCCACTTATGACAGGGTGAATTGCTTCCTCTTATTAAATTAGCAGTATTGGGTCCTAAGTCTTTATCCAGCACAGTCGCTTTTTCAGGACTAACGAAGCATATGGGAAGGGTAAAAAAATGAGTTTGTGGAGTTGGATTCTGCACTAATCGCTCTCCAGACCACTGCAAGAGTTTTGCATTGGAAAGCACTAAAGATGATGCAGGTTCTGAGCTCCACTTAATCACCTTGACCCCCCCACCCCCGCCAAATTTCCAGTATATGTAATTGTAACTAGCTAAACAACACGCAGACATGTGCAGCACTTTTTGTCCCTAGAGAGTTGCTGCTGTGTGAAACCACAACTGGACAGGCATTTGAACTAACAGTTATTGGTCACTCCTCCATGTCAACCAAGTGCACACACCCCGATTCAAAGAGCAGATTTCATCCACTGATTAAACGCTTTTCTCAGATAAATAACAATTTACTCTTTTTTTCCCAAGAGCATCCAGAAAGGATCTGAGAGCCAAAGCAGCCCATACCCAGCAGCGAGAAGAAACTTAATTATGCTAAAGAAAAGGGAATGACTAAGGGAAATGGGTGAGGAAATGTGTTTCCTTTGGGACTTTTTTCTTAGTATTATTTTTATTTACTATTTGTATTGCCATAGCATGTAGGAGCCCTAGTCCAGGACTAGGAGCCCATTGTGCTAGGTGTCGGATGAAGAACAGAAAGATGGTCCCTGTCCCAAAGAGCTTGCAATCGAAGCAGAAGACAAGAGACAATGAATGGATACAGACGGACAGGGGAGGACAAGGAAACAATGAGACAACATTGGTCAGCATGGCGGGCGGTGGCTCAGTACACCAGCAGCCTCATCACCATCAGGTGTCACAGCAGAGGGACTTTGAAGGAGGGATTTGAAGGAGCATAATGAGGTTGATTGCAGAGGTTTACAAATGCTCCTCCCAAATGTGAGGGGCAGAAAGCATTAAGGTGCTTGTTTGAAAATTTAACAAGTGGGCGACGGAGGCTGGTATCCTGAGCCCATCACAGGCAGGTGTTGATATTTCAATAGTGAAATATTTGATGTATAGAGAAGGGAGAGGCACTGGAGGCATTCAAAGAGAGGGGTGACAAGGTCAAAGCGATGGGCTGTGTGACAGAGTGAACTGTCACAAAGGGAGAGAAAAAAATCCCAAGCAGCTGACTCCAATTAATCTCTCCTTTCAGAGGCTACTGGGAGTGGGAGGAAACTGGGGTCTGTATAAGGAGGAAGTGAGGCAACACCCAAGGAGACTGGGAGGCGGAAGGAGTAACGGGAAAAAACAGCTCCAGAAAGAGGCAGGAGGAAAAACAATTACAAACGTTGGGGTAAGGGAGAGAACTGTGTACCAACTGAGACTGCCACCCTAGGAAACTTTGGACTTACCTGAGAGGTCAAAGAACACATGGGAAGATGGGACTAAAGATTTCAGGTGTAGATGATGCTAAACTAAATATTGATACACCCCTTTTATAAGTAGCTCTACATTCTCTTGGGAGTCTTTTCTCCCCCCACCTTTTCTGTGGTGGTCAGGTCATCCTGCCCTCCCCCTCTTGTCCCAGACAATGGCTTGGTGACATTTGTAGTTGGGAGATTTGGGGCTTAGCTGGAAGGCCAAGTCAATGTAGTGCTTGTCTGGTGAATTCCCTGGGGCTGTTGAGGGTGATAGTTGCAGCAACATTCTGAATGGATGGATGTGGGGCAAGATCACATCTGTCAAGGCAGAGAAAAGGATGTTGCAGTAATCAAGGTGTCAGATGATGAGAGTTTTAGCTGTGTGGTTGAACAGGAAAGACCATAGTTTAGAGATGTTTTGCAGAAGGAATCTGCAAGATTTAGGTGTAATCTGGATGTGAGGACCTGGAGAGAGAGGGCCAAGTCAAAGATGGTGTCTAGATTACAGGCTGGAGTGACAAGCAAGATGGTGGTGTGATCAAGAAAGGGAGCTAGGGGTGAGGGGCTTGGGAGGGGGATATTTGGAACTCTGTTTTAGCCATGTTGTGCTTTAACTGACACATAGACACCCATGAGGAGATGTCAGAGAGACAGGCAGAGATTTTAATCTGGACAGAAGGAGACAGGTCTGGAGTAGAAGGGTAGATCTGTGAGTCATAGTGAATAGTGTCAGGTGGTTGGCCTTATACCACTTAAACATACAGGAGTCCATAGACAGCCTTGGAGTCAAACTTCCATTGACTTCAGTGGGATGAGGATTTGGGGGCCAATCCCAAACCCACTTAAGTCAATGGGAAGACTCTTATGGTCACTTGTCTGTTTCTTGTAGCATGTTACAATGAGATGGCATCAGTAACTCCTGAAAGATTAGCCAATTGCTTACAGGTCTAAACCCCTCTGATTGTAATTAATGTTGAATGGTTTGGTTAATAAACCTCAGGTTTGAGAGCAAGATTATCTGAAATGTCTACTTTGCAAGGTACCTGAGCTCATAGGACAATCAATACAATGGTCAGTTCAAGTACAATAACAACACTTTGGCCTTCTCAAGCATGTCAAAGCACTCTCCAAACATTAATGAAGTAAGCTTCACCACACCCCAAGACCTAGAATGGAGAAGAAAAAAAAAAAGGTTTAAGAATGGTAGAAAACTTCTTGGCTTTAATTCACAAAACTCTTCTGTTTCAACCACATCTAATATCTTAGAAATTATGAGTTGCAAGAATGTAGGTGAGACAGGGCAAAAGGCGTGATCTGTGAGGCCAATTAAGAGGAGGATAGAATGCAGTGAAACGAAAGCCCCCAGAGGGAGGCCAAGGTTACATAAATAAGAGCGTGTAACAGCAACATTGAATCTGCAAATGCTCCCCCACCAGTCATGCCCCTTCTAGCTGAAGAAAATTAAATATAAATAATAAATGTTTAACCACATAACAAATAAGCGCAAGGAGGCACCTTTAAAAATTATACTAATAAACAGCAAGCTATTGTCCTTCTGCTCAGGGTGGCTATCTTTAGAGTGCTAAGGATTCAGACTGCTACCAGTTCATTCAGATGTCCGATGGTGGGTTAACTAGTTAACTAACCCTGGTCCCAGTTCAGCCTGAACTATCTTGAACCAACCCTGCCTTCCTTAGGGAATAAAGAACCTGATGGCAGCCTGTAGCAAAACAGTCTACTGGAGCTAGAGGCAGGGGAAGAGGTATAGGAATGAGTATCCAGTGAATTTCAAATAGAAACTCAAAGCGAGATGCAGCTCTCCCAACCCCGTGCAAACCCAATGGGCTTTCATGGGGGTAACTGGGAGCAGAATTGGGCCCTGAGTCATAAAGGAAAATCCGAAGTGGCCATTTGTGCCTATGGCATAACTGCTCAGAGTGAGCTGAGAGCCCCCAGGAATAGTTCCAAGCACCATCACTCGCTTTACAGTAAGAACTCAGCTTCGGCACTTTCTTATTTTACTGCTTCATCGGAAGCAAAAAATGAAGTGGAGATATAAGAAATAAAGGGGTCATTTATCGTTAAGCACATTAGGATGGAAGAGAGAGAATAAAGCGGCTAGAATGACTTAGTCAGAGGCCTACGGGGACCTGTTCAATGGTACTCACACCAGCTTTACTAGGTTGCTTGAACCTTTTGTGCTGTGCTGCACAGCTCAGACCTGCGCTATATATCATGATTCTGACCATGTTCTGGAATGCTGTATATAAGCCCCTAACTATCCTTAAATCCAGGCTTCTCCCTCTTGTGCTGAGAGTTACTGTTTGTAGGTCACTTTTATAAGTGTCCTAGTCAGCCCCACTGAAGCCATGAAGAATTTAAGAAGGAGGGGGAATGGTACAGCTCCCTAGCATCATCACTGTTTGACCCTTCTCCCAAAATGGACACTGGGTCAGGCAGCAGTGAGATATCACGGGCCTTGTCAAATGTGTCAGAGCTGTCAGTCAAATCCCTTTCTTATGATGTCATTTCATTTCTCCCCAAATTCTACAGGGAAGGATGGGACAAAAGGACTTCCTTGTTGCGATAATACATTCCCAGGCAGTTTAATTATATTCTCCAGCATCTTGAACACTTGAACAATAAACCCATAGAGTGCTGCCATCCCATTATGGATAGTTATTGGTTTCCTTTCTTTCAAGCACCTGTGATTTAGCGCAACTCTTATTGTATATTGCCAGAGCCAAAGTCTCTTTAGGAGGGGAGTAAGCCCACTGAAGTCAATGGGCTTGCATCAGGGATGACTTTGGCCCCAGAAGTTTAGCTGACATGACAGGCAAGGGAAACAGTTCTCTACCAGAGTTCTGTTTTCTTCAGGCCATTGGATTCTTAGCACCTTTTGGTTTTAATGTATGGATCAAACCCTGGATCTGAACACCTCTAAACTTTGGAGAAGCTCAGAATCAGATCTGATTTTCCCAGCTGATCCTGTCTCTGTATAATCACCTGACCCTGAACCAAAACTCTGGGTCTTAACATGCCACCAAATTTAATGTGCATCTGGCTCTGAATATGAATGTTGTCGGTTGGGGGCATCACTAGTTTTGATGTTCCACTGACTAATCATGGATTACAAACATTCACCTTTCCCCAGTCTCTACATTCTCTCTCCATTTCTCCTCGTTGCTTCATTAGGCCAATTTTGTTCCTGAGTTGGAGGAAGAATAATAAATCTTGTCATGTGGATGGGATAATTGAGTGGTGAAATTGGTGTAGTCTGAACCTTCCTGTTTATCCTGATGCTTATTTCTATCTTCAATATCTGACCTGTAGGTCAGAGAATTAGAGCCTCCAAATTTTGCCTTAGTGTCAGCCGTGGAGTTACCTGCACTTACACCAGGGATGAATGTGGCCCATTGTCTCACAGTCAGTAGGTTAGTAACAATCAGTAGGACAAAGAATGTCAGAACAATGTCACTGGAGATCGTTTCAGTCACTTTTTTTGAAATCAGGATGGTAAGTTCAGAGGTAAGAGAAACTTGGCTACTATAACATGGCCCTGCCCACTCCACGATCAGCCACAGCAAGTCTCCAGCCAACTCCTTAGGGTTAGCATGAGCAGTGCCTTATACAATGGTAAGCCTTAATCCAATGGTACAGAACACTGATAATGAAGATTGTCTTTACCTTCTCAGGAAGTCATTAGGGACTGGAGGACTCAGCTAGATGTGATACTTCGGTACGAGAATGCTGCTTGGCTTTTTATGGTCTCCAAGTCATACATTTTAGTTTCTATATTTCCAGTTTGTTGCTACAAATTATTTTGCTTGTTTTCTGTTCACCCACATGTCTTATGGATGCTCCTTCTGGATCATTTGGTCACCAGTGTTTCTCTTTGGCCTTTTGTTGGTCTCTCTGCCTTCCAGTGTAATTTTTTTCTAGCCCAGCAAGGTTTCTCTAAGGCTTTCTACTAATCTTCTTGGCCTTTCACTACTTCCATCATTGCTATGATGGTTCTCTGTCTCCTTCTGTCTTGCAGGAATGGGCCAAGAGGAACTCCGATGGAGGATCAGATAAGGTATCAGAATACTAGAAGGGTCAGCCATAAGAGGCTACGAGTACTAGTAAATGCTTGGTACAAATTTTGGTACAAGTGTATTTTTAGTTAATTTATTAACACTTTTACCTCCCTTGATAAATTGTTCCATTGCCCAATTGACTTCCCTGTTAGAATTCTGAATTTTATTTGTAATGTTCCCTTTAAAGTTTCTGGCCTTTACTTCATGTCATATCACCCACACCTTAATTTAAATAATTCTTCCTTCTCTACAATTATTATTTATTTGCATCTCTGTAGCACCTATTGCACTCAACATCTGAGATGAATAGCCCATTGTGCTAGGCACTGTACAAACACAGACTCTGCTCTAAAGAGCGTACAATCAAGAGAGTCAAAGAGTGGGAGGAGAAACAAAGGCACAGGGAGGTGACATCACCCAGAAGTGATGTCACCTCTGTCTATGGGAGAGCTGGGAATAAAATCTAAGGGGTAGATCCTTAGTGTGATATTGTTATAGTTCCATTAAAGTCAATAGCCCGATGGTCTCTAGACTCCCACTCCAGTGCTTAGCCACTGGACTACACTGCCTTCCTAGTATTAATGGACAATTATCCTATGTTTCCTAGTCCCCTTTTCTCTAAGCTCTCTCTATTAAGTTCCCTCAGCCGCTCTTCCTGGATCATGCCTTTTAATTCTATTATATTGGACCTTATAATATTTTGTCAACTTTCACTTTATGTTAACTCCAGTTGCATAGTAGTTTCTTGGGGTCCTCTTTTTCACCTACAGTCTACAACTTTATAACCACTATCGGAATAATGAAAGACAATGGAGGAAAATAAGCAGAAATAAATCATTGCCTTTATTACTAGATTTCACCAGGGTTTTTAGTATTCTTTGAAACAATGTAGCCCCATGACTCTCCGCCGTGTTGTCATTGCATTGATAATAGCAACAAGGTCACTTTAGAGCCTGATGTAAGAAGCTTCTCTTTGGCAGCAAGGTTGTAGGGAAGGTGGTAATGAGGCAAGTCATTTTGCATAGAGTCCATGCATTTTCATGATCCTTCCCAGTCAGTTTAGGTCTGAGAGTGACACAAAGGTGGGAGGAGGAAAAAGGCTTGGAAGCAAAGAGAGAGAGAGAGAACTAGAGGGATTAAAAACTCACTTCTAGTAGAGTTTGTTTTGCTATGAAATTATACAGAAAGGGTATACATTTATGAGAGACAAGATGGGTGAGGGAATATCTTTGATTAGACCAGGAAAATATCCTCTCCTACCTTGTCTGTCTCATATCATTGGACCAACATGGCTACAACAACACTTCACACAACAATTTAAATGGATGATATTTTAATGTTATATGTAATATGGCTTTGAAAAAAGAACACTTGTCACTGAATACACCCTGGGATATTACAGAGGTGATCGTAGAATCTCAGGGTTAGAAGGGACCTCAGGAGGTCATCTAGTCTAACCCCCTGCTCAAAGCAGGACCAATCCCCAGACAGATTTTTACCCCAGTTCCCTAAATGGCCCCCTCAAGGATTGAGCTCACAACCCTGGGTTTATAGCAGGCCAATGCTCAAACCACTGAGCTATCCCTCCCCCCTGTTGGTGAAGTAACAGTAGAGTCCAACATGGGCACTCATAGGCAGATAGGTTCAGGAACCTCTTTGGCAGATCAGATTGCACTAGATGTTCTCAAGTGAATATGAGCAATGTGTCCAAAGAACAGCCTCCCCCCCCCCGCCCCAAACAATCATACAAGCAAACCCCTGTTCAAACAATTTGTTTTCAATTAAAGATTAATAAGGAAGATGGGCCTGCACAAGTTAAACAGCCAGCCATGTTCATGAACACTCATTTTTGCATCATTCAGCCAGCTCTGATATATAAGTCCCTGACCTTACATACACATGCTTAAATTTATGTGATCACTGAAGTCACTACTCAGGGGCTTAAAGTTAAGCAGCTACATAAGGACTGGGGCCTAAAATTCCAAAGAGAATCTGTGCCCTCAGCTAGTCAGACCATCTGAATGGTTATAAATGTATTTAAAAATTCAAACTTCAGGAATCAATTTTTTTCCTGCAAGTGCTGTACGTTTAGAGAAAATAATTAAATGTAAAATTAAGGCTGATCTCTTGTTTTGATGAGGTCAATACAGGGCACAACTGGGATGCAAGACCAGGCTGCTAGGAAGCAACTCAAACTCCCTTGGAGGCAGGGATCAGCCACAATTAGAGCTGGTTGGGAAATCATTCCCCCTCCCCCGCAGGGGTAAATTGACAATAACCGTTTGTTTTTCATTTTCATCAGCTTATTTTTTAATTGAAAACTTGGGGGGATTTTATATTAAAAAAAAATCAAACCCCCAAAGCCCACCATTTTATTTTATGTATTTATTTATTTGTTGGTTTTGACAACTGAAAACTGGGAGGGGGAATCAGTTTAAAACCAATCCATTTGTGGGGGGAGGGGTGGTTTGACAACTGCAAACAGAAAACGGTTGGTAAAACAATATTTTATTCTTTATAAAAACAAGGGTTTGGGGTTTTTAAAAGGTTTTTGGTTTGTTTTCACAAATCTGGACACTTTTCATGACATAAACCTTTTGTTCCAAAAGCCATTTTCTGTTGGAAAAACTATTTTAATAGACAAATTTCAACCAGCTCTAGCCACTATCTAGCAGACAAATTGGTTCCAGTCAATGGCCTGTCTACATTAGGAATTTTAGCACTGGAGTAGCTACAAATCCCCAGTGTGGATGCATAAATGCAGTGCAGACCCCCATGAAACTTACCAGGAAGCACTTGTCCTAAAGCCAATGTAAATCACCTCTATTTAGGCTCCACCCTAACCAGGATATCTGCACTGGTGTAGCTCCCTGTGCAAAACTCCTTAATGTAGACATGCCCTAAATCAGTCATTTATGGCATTAGGAATAGCAAGTGAGCTTTGCCAGTGGGGTTACTGCATGGCTGGATTTAGCCTGTTCTAATAAAACATTGTTACAGATTAGGACCAGGATGTCCTGTTTTGAAAACAGGCCTATCCACTTCCCTTGGGCCTTGGCCTGCAAGATACTCAGTGGCCTGTGTCCCCATTGGCTTGGCTGAGGTTTTTATTCAGGAATGGAAGGACAATGGCAAGATCCATCCCTGGGATCAATGGAGTTACACCCGTCATGAATCGGGCCCTGGGTCATTACGTTTTCAATAAATATGGTGCTGTTTTTGGAAGAGGCAGCTGAGGAAACCTCTGAAGATGTCCCCTCTCTGAGCAAACCAAACATTATAAACCACTGTAACCATTAATGCCTGGCTCAGCAAGAGACCTCAGGGAGTCAAGCTTTCTCTCTTTGAGAAAAATACAGGCCTTCTGCATTCTGAAGGGCTTTTCTATCATTTTTTTAAAGAAGAGATTCCCCCCCCCCCTTCATTTGACTTTGTTACCTAATGCTGTAGGAATGCATTTCCCCCTATATTAAATGTTTCACCCATGTACAAGTTCCATCTTAATGTTAGCATCTTTAATAGTGGAATATTACCATATTAATTGCTATTGTGAACCAGAAGATACTTATATCATCCTGGCTTTCATTACTGTCAGGGAGGGATTTTTATTTTTTTTTCCTACTGAGTCAAAAGTGACCACTTTCCTTAATCCTCTGTTGCAAAGCCCTGCTTTTCCTCCTGACATGCCTGGCACTGCAGCAGGCTGCATTATCCTGGGTGCAAACTTGGAATGAAAGACTTGGTTGATGAGAAGGAGGAACCCCCTCCGTTTGCTCTGAACCCCGGTTCTAGGCGGGGCAGATTGGGGGTAACTCTCGGTTCAGGTGGCAGGGTAGTTAGTTGTTATGCTATTAACAAGCAAAGCAACACCCCCAACCATCCGCCTGCCCATGACCAGGAATGAGGGACAATGGGGAATTAGCCCGGCAGAACAATGGAGATTCAATAAAGCAGCAGATCAGATTTCAGCTCTTTGTTGCCAGCGCCTCGTGCCGATGGGTTAATGGGGCAGAAGGGATCGGGGAAGGGCGACAGCAGCGGGCAATGAAAAAAAGGTGTCAATAAAAAGGTTGGGAGACAAAGGGGGAAAACACACAGGCTCGGAGAGGGACAGATGGAGTGAAAGGAGCCAGAAGCTGGGGAGAAAAACAATTAGGAAGAGAAGGCTCCATCGTTTATCAGTTAATCAGCCCTGCTGGTTCAGCCCCCTCTTCCTAAACATGCCCCGAGAACAAAACGGGAGCCAGCCCCCCCCGCCAGGGCAAGGCAGCTCGGCTCCCTCTGCTGGAGGTGGGGGTTGGTTTGTTTTTTTAACGGCCCCTTAATCATCTGCAACGGAGATGTCCTAGGAGCGTCTTTTGATCTCCTAATAAATTAATCCCCGATTTGCCCCCGGAGGAACCTTTCATGCACAGTCTAGTCCCTGGGGGTTTCTCTCTAGCTGCCTAATGCTTCAGGAGCCGCTTTCCCCAGTGCTCCAGAAACTTGGCTTTTCCTTTCCGAAAGCCCTGCCTCCAACTTCCGCGGGCAGCCCGGCGGTGGGGCTTGCAAGACCCTCCGGCCGCCCCTGGACGGCGCTGTTTCCCCTTCCAACGGCGGCTGCACGCATACAATACAAGCCGGTGCTGTTTAATTAACGTGCAAATTGAGTAGATTAAATGACTCTAAATAATTAGCCACAGATCCTATAAACAGGATAACATATTTAATTAAGCAGCGATATAGATTTTGGAAATTGTTAATGTATTTTTAGAATGGCTGCTCAGATCTTTCACTTTCCTACCAACTTCAAACAACATGTAAGTACAGACCTTCAAATATGGATAAATATCTAGGAACAAGATCATGCCTGTTAACTCCCAACTAATAGAAATGTTGGTTTAGCAGCAACCTGCCTGGAATGCACTTGGGCCAATAACTTTCGGCCCTGTGCTAACACATGTGAAGGCTGAAATGTGTTTTCTAGGGGTAGAGAGAAGGATACAGTGTGAGGGATAAGGTAAGTGAAAATAAAATCCAATTTCATTATATCAATCAAATTTAATTGGCAATTTGTATAAGCAATGACCAGGCTGGCTTTAGGTAAAACTATTAGAGGGAAGTCGGGTTGCTACTAAAATTCTTGGTTAGTTAATTAGTGTCTGAACTGCAGAGGAAAAAGATCCTCAGATTTACTCTCTACAAAGAGAGAGCAGCACAGACAATTCATTAAGCAGGCGGCTTGTAAATTAGAGCTAAGTTAACCTGATTTCCCTTAATTAAAACATCTTTTCTCGTTTACGATGTGGATATAAGTAGATCTCCAGGGTTTTGAATTTTCTACAACAGCAGATGGTCAAGCTAGAAGCAGATAATAGTTAACGCTTTCTCTCTAGCAGATCCGAACAACGTGAGCTGCAGACCCAGCAGAGGATTAAAATTAGGGGAACAAAAAGTTGTTAACCCTTTGGAGTGCAGGTGACAAAAAAAAACACACACACACACAAACAAAAAAACACACACCTCCCCCTGGCCTGAGCTGAGAGCGCTGGGGAAGCAAGTAGCCAGAATTCTCCTATCCAGTCCCCAGCTTCCCCTTCGCCCAGCATCCAGGGCTGTGATTTCCCCTGGGTGAGGAGGGCAGATTGGGAGTTACCAGCTGAAGGTGCAGCCAGGTGCCATGGGGAGAGGAGCACAACAGCTGGGACCAATGCCCCCCCCTACAGATACTATGTGTGAGGGGTAAAGGCTGGGGGCAGCTGTCACAACGGCTCGCCCCTCCCTGATCCGGGGGAGAGAAGAATCACTTGATCCAAGTGGCGGTCTCACTCTTCGGTTTCCCAGCAGGCAAAGTTAAGACTCTGGGTGCTTTGGCAGCGAGGCCAGCTCGGAGTGGTTCTGCAGCGAGCGAGCCAAGGAGCCAGCGCCTGGCTCCGCAGTAACCGGGCGGGGGGAGGCTGGCTCCTTAGGGCCGGCACAGGCGAAGTGGGGAGGCGCTGGGCCTCTCTCCCCAGAGTTGCTTGTTTAATAGCAGGACTAAGGTCAGGCGCTTTGACTCGAGGAGTGCTGGCCCAGGGGCTCCCCACCCACGTGCCATAAAAACTCCACCGCCCAGCTGGGCCCCAACAACTGTTTTTCTGCATAGAAAAGCCAGACCCCCTAGGGAGTAGCAAGCAGGGCAATTCCCGCCCCTGCCACAGGGGGCACCTTGAAGTTAAGTTGCTCAGGCTTTGACTACAGCAGTAGCCGCCGTGCTTGGGGGACCCCTGGTTAAGAACTACTGCAGTAGGGCAAGTTTGCCATTGCAGTCAGGCTGGGGAGGGCCTGAGGACTACTGGTGGCCTCCGTTTTTATCCTGCTCCTGGAGCTGGCATCCGTGAATGTGCTGAGGGCAGCGGTTCCCTTTCTCTGTGGTAACTCAGCCTAGCGTTGCATCCCACCTGGATTTAATCCAATACCCAGCCAAACGCTGGTGGAAGCAACCGAGGGGGTCCCCTTCCTGCTTTCAGCGGGGGCGCTGCTGCCCCTGGCCTTAAATAAAGTAAACGGAGATTCAGCCCTTACATAAAGACAAGGTAAAGCCCCCCTGGTAGGGGAGGGGGCTCCGTTTCCCCCC
>NW_020664444.1:12416781-12424281 GCF_002925995.2 Terrapene triunguis | reverse complement strand
CTTATTACTGTTGGAGCTGTGCAGTCCAAATTCAAACTCCCTTCTAGCTTTAAACAGAGGCCGGGAGACAATAATTAAACTAATCTATATTGCAGGGGCGGGGGGTACAGCAGGATATTGTGTGATATTCAATTAGGTGAATAAATACTGTTCCGGACAGACAACACAGAGACTTCACTTTCTTTTTTATTTCAATTGGAGTTTCTCTCTCTCACGCACACAAATAAACCCTGTGAAATGATACATTTTGACTGGATATTTTATAACTGGAAAATCTATTTGTATGTTTCCCAGAGATAAAGTGTTGGTTCTCTCTCTCTTTTCCCCCCAGACTTGAGGGATTTAATTCTGCATGAACCTCCCAGAAAGGTTTAAGGGTTTCCCTTTATCTTCAGACTAGCTGTTTAGTTTTTAGTTTCCCCCACCAGCACCTTTTTCGTCTGTGGGGGTTCGCTGCGGGAATGTAAAGGAATATAAATAATCACTTAAAGAGGAAACAAAATTCGGTTTAAGCCCTTCAGATAATAGAGATAAATATTCTAGAAACCCGGAGTCAAACAAGTTCCAGTTCCTATTACACAACATTGCAGTGAATATAGAAAATAGTCTGCCTGGGAGGGTTCTCTCTCTTTCCGTCTCCATCCGTTCTAGTTATCCCTCGTGTTTGTTTGGGAATCATAACTTTCATTATTTATGGCAGAGAAATCGAATAAAGGCATCCCAATCCGAGCAAGCTGAGTCCCTTCGACGGCACGTAGCAGAGCGGATTTGGGATGAGTGGCTGAATATATATTTTTATCTCCTTCCCCACACCCTTTCTTTTACTGCTTAGAGAAGAAGAGAAAAGTATTTCCTTAATTATATTTCTATGATGTTGAATCACTAATGAATGTACTGGGGGGAAAACAGGATCCACTGCAAAGTGTGTATGTATGGTCTTTTCTGCTGCTTCTCTCCTGCCACCATCCCATTCTTGCAGTTTGTTTAAGAATATTTTCTTTAATTATTTAACTTTTGGAGTTTATCAATATTTTATATTGGTGAAACTTCGATGGGAATATAATTTAATTAGAACAAATTTGGCTGCAGCTTCGAGGCGATTAATCATTGGTAGAGTAAAAGGGTGTGTGTATAGGTTTCGCCCCCTCCCTTCTTCAAGTGGGGGTGTAGTAGTGGGTTTTAAAACTTTATTTTTTGGTCTCCCTTTGCGAAATAGGCTGCTTTTAATTAGCCACCCTCTGGCTATGTTCATAATTTAATATTTCTTGAGTTCGTGGATCAATAGGAGATTGCATTAATTATTATTTTGATTGATATGATCAGCTCACACTTTAATTTCTGTAAAGGGTTCTTCCTTTTTTTTTTTTTTTTTCCCCCTCCCCCTCCCCCCCCCCCTTATAGAGCCGGAGAGGAGATGAAAAGGCTTGTAGTTTTAAATTCAATGTGACAGCTCTGGAAAGAGAGGATGATGAATCTCCTATTATTGGATCAGTCTATTTGCCGCTCAATGTCTCCCTGTAATTGGAGCAACATCACTTTAAAGGTTCAGAGAGTAGAGCATTTCTGGTGAAAAATCCCCACAACACGCCGGTGAATGTTTTAAAGGGAAATCTATTAGTGATTTGGAGAGGGGAGGGGAAGAGGGTGGGCATGGGGGGGGGGGGCTGAGAGAGGGTGTGTGTAACTCGGGCTGTTTAGTATTTAACTGGGTATCAATCAGATCCATAAGTTCTCCATCTCCTCGGCACCCCCACCCCTGGCTGGCTGGCCCATGCCGCCCTCCTCCCCTCCCCAGGCTGGAGTTCTTATCAAAGCCCCCCTTGTCTTGTTGTGACAGCTCTGATATTGTTTATTGAGGCTGGATGTCAGGTATAATTAGCAATCGATATGGAAAACGTTTGCTCCCCACACTGGCACGTCTCTGACGTCAGGACCGATTAACGTTTCTTATTGGTCCCAAATTCCCCCAGCCTGAGCTAATTATTGGGAGCTTGATGTTGATAAAGTTAAAGCGCCCGGGCGCCCTCCAGCATGAGCCCCTTCCCGCACCGCCGCCGCCTGCTCCCGCCGCCCCGCGCCGCGCCCCGCTAGAGCCGCCCCCATGATGGACAGCCGCCTCCTGGAGCATCCCCATGCCCAGTTCGGAGGCATGGTGGGCTTCCCTTACCCGCTCGGCCACCACCATGTCTACGAGCTGGCCGGGCACCAGCTGCAGTCGGCGGCCGTGCCCTTCTCCATAGATGGATTACTGAACGGCTCCTGCGCCGCCTCGGTGGTGAACCCCGCGCCGCTCCTCCCCGCGGGCTGCGGGGTGAATGGGGACAACCAGCCCTTCAAACTCTCAGGTAAGCGGCCCCCTCTGCTCCTGGATACGCCGCACCTCCCAGTGGCGCCCCCCCCCCTCCAGCTCTGATGCGCGGCACCCACAGAGAACAGGGGGGCTGCTTTTCCGGGTGGGTGCGTGGGTCTGATCTTCTCCCCACGGGTCGCTACAGGGGGATCCCGAGCCAGATCAAACACGGGCGGTGGACAGGATCTCTATCAACCTTTTTATTTTTTCCAAGAGATTTGAACAGATCCTTTTAATAAAAAACAACAACAACAACAAAACAGCCTTCGGTGGCTCCCAGCCCGCTGTGAAACCTCACGTGCGCTCTGAACAATAGCCGGCGTGTGTGTCCCCTTTCGGGAGTTGGTGTGTCTGGGTGCATGGCGCGGGAGGGGATGTACATTTTTGCCAGCGGGCTAGGAGGGTACGGCTGGGGGTCGGGGAGGAGAGGTTGTTGACTAGACCCTGATCCAACGAAGGACACAAGCAAGTGCAAAGTTTACCTCCTTGGTAAATCTATTGTTTAGTTTTAAGGTACCTCATTGATGCCCGACAATTGTCAATGCTCTTTCTTCGTGGCATCCCCCTCTGCACCCTTACTCCGGAAGGAGACTGTTGTTTACACGTACAGCACACAACGGTAGAAGCAGTGCCGTCGGGGTCGTTAAAATCGAATCAGTGACCGTAAAGACTTGGGCTGGATCCCATTTTTGCGACCATTGCCGACCCCAAGCCATGACTCTTCCAAGTGGGGCTTTGTCAGCAAGCTGGTGGCCTGAAAGCTTTTTACATGCGATTCCCAAGAAGGGACAGGGGACCCGGCAGGAGATGGGCCTAGTTCGGGCTTTGATAGGAACCTAGCCAGGCCTTTCCCTGGAGCCCATATGCCTTGGATAGAAAAGGGGACCAGTGCCCTTGCGGGGTCGGCTGCTTTACGAAGCCAAACATGGACGGCAGCCCTACATTTATTTTAAGGCTGATCGCTGGACCAAACTTAATTTTAAAACTTTCACTCCTGCACCTGTTCTCCGATGCTGACCTGTTTCAAGAATAAACATCCTGTAAAGTAGGCTTGGGGGAGGGAGAGGCGAGGCAGAGGGAACAATTTCCCCCCCATCTTTGATATGGGTGTTTAATATACAGACTCCCACTCCTTCTAAACGCTACCGAGTGCAAAGGTGAAAAGGCTGGTTGTAAATTGCAGAGGGAGAAATGGCCTGTTTTTCTGGTTAGTTTATTGTATTTCTGCTTTTTCAGACGCTGGTGACCCGGACAAGGAAAGTCCTGGTTGTAAAAGAAGACGAACCCGCACGAATTTTACTGGCTGGCAACTAGAAGAGCTAGAAAAAGCCTTTAATGAAAGTCATTACCCGGACGTGTTTATGAGAGAGGCACTGGCTCTGAGGCTGGACCTAGTGGAATCTAGAGTGCAGGTAAAAAAAACCTTTTTTTCCTTCTTCTTAAGGCCAAGTGCACTCGCCACATCTATCCCGGCCTCCCCATTCCCATACCAAATGACCGGTTGTGTTCATTAAACAATTTCTTGTGAACATCTAGTATTTCCCCCTTTTCTCCTTGGCTCCTGGAACATGGACACCCCAGTCCTGATTTAGCGATGTGCCAACTGCGTTGGGGGTTGTTTTGTTTTTGTTTTTTTTACCTGAACTGAGCATACACGTTTGCTCTTCATTTATGCGTGCAGTTTGGGAAATCTTTCTTGGAGTAAACGTGTTTTGTGATTTAATTCCCCACCCCTTTAAACTTTGCCTGCAAATAGGCCCTGAAGAGTGTAATTCAAGTCGAGAGTTCATAAACCCTCTTCACTGTAAACATTTTCCTTAAATGAGCCAAGAGTGAAAAATTACCATGCAAATATGAGCCTTAAACATGGTACATTGGAGAATGTAAATAAAGCTTTTAGGCAGCTCGAGGGTGTAGATAAAAGAATCCTGTAAAACTTCATTTAGACAAACCAGTTATCCACCACTCTTTCAAAACTATTCGCTTAAACCGATCTTTAAAATAACAGTAATAAAAACCATCCTGGAGTCAAAGAATTCAGGGTTTATCTGTGAGCTGGCTAGTAAATATTCAGATGTTTGCTCGTAGCTTTTAACTAATAAGGATGGATAACGAATAAACTAGCACATTTTAAAAATGCTTCATTTTGCATGCCTTTTTAAATGTACTGAATCAGTACTTTCGTCTCTGTAAATCACTACAGTGTTGTGTTTGATACAAATCCAAGTGCCCTGTTCTCGTGTGTGTGTGTGTGTGTGTGTGTGTGTGTGTTTAAATCGATCATGTACTCTAAAAACTGTGGCGTTTACCACAAGAAGGAGCTAATACCATTACTGGATATTATTAATCCATTAGCATTGTTTAAAGGTGTATTTACAAAATGCTTTTCCCTCCCCCTCATGACCTCTTCTGGTTTGAAATCCTTTTATCCAATTTGTTCTGAGATTGTTGAGTGAAGTCGAGACCCTCCATTTCCCTTTAATACGATAATGAGTAATTCTCAGGGACAAGGCCTCCTGGAAGTGCCACAAAGAGAGGTGGTATTCTATGTATACCATACCAGCGAAGAAGCGCCGTCTGATGCTGGCAGACTTGAAACAAACACCTCTTTGCATCATTCTTCGAGAGCCACTGTTTGGTTTTGTGGTTTTTAAATTTGTTGCATTTCAGCAAGAATAGATCCCGCACCATTACACTTTATTCCAATCTCTTCTAAAAACAGGAGATGGCCTTGTCTTTACTCCTGTTTTCTGATTATCACAATCGAAAATAAAGGAGTGGCGGGGGGGACTGAGGACAAAGGAATAAAAAACAGAACTGGTGGCAGACACACAACCAGCTCCAATTCTGCTCCTGGCGTGAGGGTGAAATATACATATGTGCTTGATTTTTAAAATCGATGATGGTAGCTGGCTTTCCTTTAAATCTATCAAACGTGCCGCCCCTCCCCCCTAAATCTCGCTGAGATTATATTTTAGTTGGGTTTGTCAACATTTCTTGGCTTTGATGCAGTAAATAACCCTGTCTCAACCAAACAAAAACCCTTGATTTTTGATATGGCATAAGATTTGGCTCCGGTGAATCGTATAGTATTTTTAGGCGGCTTAAATTTATCCATTATAATGTTCTTTGTGTCTCTGGTCACGAGGAGAAATACCTGTGCAATTAATTCAAAATTAGTTTTGATCAGTAAGCTTAGTAGCTGGAAATCCAAGCGAATTCCATGTGTGACAGTGGAGTCGCAAAACCCTTAATAAGGACACACTTTAAAAAAAAATCAGGAGTGATACGAAGTTGCGGATTTTTTCCCCTCATTGACTTTATTTATGTCGCTATGGGATTTTAAAATCAAAAGGTATTTATCCCCCTCCGTTGAGGTGGCCGGAGCACAGGCTTCAGTCTAGGAAGACGTTCCAAAGTAAGCCAAACTCTATTTGGACTCTGAGAATCGAAACGTTACGCTGTTTTTTTTCCCCCTAAAAAAAAAAAAAACCGGCCTAAAGTTTTATTTTGGGGAGAGAGCCAAGCTGCGCGTGGCTGTGTGTACACTGCAGGGAGAGGCGGACATGGGATCACTAATTGTTTTGCATTCACTTTCTCTGGTGCATTAATTCGGATCTCTCCTGGCATCCCCCCCCCCCCCCCCCCCCCCCCCCCCTCAATTCCCCCAAGCCATCAGCCCGGTTTTAAGAAGGTTTTTAACTTGCAGCCTGTGCGATTTCTGCTCTGCTTTACGGAGATCTCTGTCGGGTGCAAAGAAGCACCTTCCTCCTTTCCTCTTTCTCCCAGCAGCGGTTCCGGGCCTGCCACCACCTCGCCTTGTAGAGGGGGAGGCCCTGGCGCCTCCACCCCACCCCGCGCGCTGAATGTTAATTGCTTCTCATTGTTCGGTGTGTAGGTTTGGTTCCAAAATCGCCGGGCCAAATGGAGAAAGAAAGAGAACACCAAGAAGGGCCCGGGCCGGCCGGCCCACAACTCCCACCCCACCACGTGCAGCGGGGAGCCCATGGACCCCGAGGAGATCGCCCGCAAGGAGCTGGAGAAGATGGAGAAGAAGAAGCGCAAACACGAGAAGAAGCTACTCAAGAGCCAGAACCGCCACCTGCACTCGCCCAGCAGCCTCTCCATGCCCAGCTCCGACAGCGACAGCGGCGGGGGCGGGCTCTCCCCGGACCCCCCCGAGGCCAAGCCCCGGGGCGCCCCGCACCCGGCCCAAGCCGAGCCCCCCAGCAGCTGCGACCAAACGGGCCAAGCCTTCTACCCGAGCCAAAGAAGCGGCGCCGGCCGGCTGCAGCGGCTGCCGGACAAGGACTCGTCCTGCTCCCCCGCCTCCTCCTCGGACTGTGGGGCCGGGCCCCGGGGCGCCTCCAGCTTCCACAAGCTCAATCCGTTCAGCGTGGAGAGCCTGCTGTCCGACTCGCCGCCGCGCCGGAAAGCGGGGCTGGACTTCCCGGGCTTGCAGCCCTGCGCCCCCCGCACCCTGCTGGGCAAGGGCCACTTCCTGCTCTACCCCATCACCCAGCCGCTGGGCTTCATCGTGCCGCAGGCTGCGCTCAAAGCCGGCCCCGGCCCGGAGCCCGGCCAGCCGCAGAGAGACTCCCCTCCTCCGCCCGCGGCCAACCCGGGCCAGGCCGCCTTCAGCCCGGAGCCCGGCTGCGTCTACCCCGGCAAATGCGCCACGAACTCGGGCCCGGGCCACTCTGCGAACTGCAGCCCGGCGGAAAGCAGCAGCAGCAGCCACCCCGGGTCTGGCTCGGGCGCCGGGCAGCCCGCAGCCACCCCCGCCGCCTCCCAAGCGGACAGTGGCGGCGGTGGCAGCTTTCCCCAGCCAAAGTCTCCCGTCCTAACAAAAGACACTAGCCAATCCAGAGACCAATCGGACTGTAACTCGGAGCCCAGCGGCCCCGCGGAAGCCAGCGGCCCAGACTGTGAAGAAGTCGACATGGACTAAAACAAACAGACCCAGAACTATCCTCTGCAGCCCCCAACTTCTGACCTTCCCAAAGCTGAAAACACATCCCCACCCCCCTTCACACACACGCGCGAGAGAGATTACGTATGGAGAGCAGCTCCTCTCTTAGGTTTCTAACCCACCGATCGAATCCGGTGATCAGTTAGAGCTTTGGGGTTATTTTTTTTTTTTTTTTTTT